>NC_068368.1:36696888-36996888 GCF_020536995.1 Dreissena polymorpha | reverse complement strand
AGGCTTGACAAATTACTGTTTTCACAAACCTATGAAAAATGATCTTATGGTTATATTTTTAGCAGCCTATTTTCCAGACCATTCTTTCTGAACCTTTCAATCAGGGAAAGCAAGTGTCATTTTACAATTGTGAAATTTATAGATTTGAATTATAAACTTTACTACAACTTTTTCATTGATTCTTTCACTTTACCTGTTTCCGTATGGTAAAATTAAAGACAAAAATTGAAACATAGAAAAAAATATAAATAATTTATGAACATCAATTTTTTTTTGGAAAATCTTAAATTTGTTAAATTTGGGAAAAAATTAGGTAAATTACTTTGCTCAGTAACATTTATACCTCTTTTAGAAGAGGGAAACCCCTTATTTGAAAGTGAATTACAGGTTTGGCCTTAAACTAAGTAAACATAAGGAGTTTGATTATGATGTATATCAAATACATGGGCTGTGATCTAAAACAAAGTTGTGCATACAAAGGCTAAGCTGGTAAAATGCAATCCTTTTTGAACAGTTGCAAAAGATTTAAAAAAAAATATGCTCATACATATACACTCACCTTTCTAGGTTGCTGTGGCGCAGTGAAAATTTAGTTAGCCTAGCAACCCAAAGGTCATAGGTTCCAACCACTTAACTATTGGAGCGTTGTATGGTAATCCACCAAAGACACGGTCACCAAGTACTGATTCTACTCAGGAAAAAATCTTGAGTGTTCCAAAATGTCTAAAGGATTTGATGCAATCAAGCTTAAATAAATAATATGATCTGAAAACTTAATCTGACCTTTCTGACCTCCCTGACCCGGGGACTGGCAGTGGCCCCTGATGAAGCTCCGCCCCCAAAGGTCATGGGGTACAACCCAGCAGAGGTTTTGTGTTGGGTTGAGTGCTTATCTTCTTGAAGTGACAGGGCAATCGCTGTAAAATTATACAAGGGTGTCATTTAAGAATCACCTTAGGGCAGGAAAATACCCCCCTACCCCACTTGCAGGTATCGATTCAGTTACTGAACTCTCCATTGTAATAGATCCAGCAAAGTTTACCCTTTGCATGCTGGGAAATTTGTCGTCTGCTAAAATGTTGTCTGCTTAATTTCTAAAATTAGCATTTTCTTCGATTTTTTTTCAAAGAATACTATCAGAATAGCAAACAGTTTGGATCCTGATGAGACGCCACGTTCTGTGGCGTCTCATCTGGATCCAAACTGTTTGCACAGGCCTTCAAAATTCGGTTCCCGCACTGAAAGAGTTAATAACTATTTGTCAAATGAGTTTGACATTGAAAGGGAGTCAGCTGAAAAAGAGCACAAATACCATCCCTGAATAAAAGTGAAGTTATTTTTCCAAAGTTTTTGAACATTTGATTTTTTATAATAATTACAGAAGATGGCCATGATGGCTCATCTGAGTTCACTGACACCAATTTTTGAAATCTTGACCTGATGATCTAGTTTTTTACTCGATGTCCATCAAAACAAACATTCTGACTAAGATTCAGGCACAAGACTTATTAAAAATGAAATGTCACATCTAGAGTCAAAACAAGTGTTTTTCAAGATTTGACTCAATGTCCTAGTTTTTAGATGCACATTGCCAAAATTACAAATACATGTAGATATTGTCCAGATAAACATTTTGACAAAGTTTCATGAAGCTTGACTCATAAATGTTAACAATTGACTGGTAGGATTTTTTATCAATATTTATCCTCTTGATCAAGTGTGTCCTTGTATATACAGAACAGACATACAAGACAGTCACTATATGCCTCTAGCAATGAGGGAGTACAAATATGAGTTTTACTTCAAAGGAAATAAACCTGCTGTCCAAAAAGCAAATCACAAAAATACCCAAGTGCTGTACCCAGGTGCTTAAGTTCACAAGATGATGAAAAAGCTTCACAAGTTTTTCGTTCCCAGACCTTAAACTATTTGAGTTAAGGGAGTAAAAAATCTGAATGACAGATGGACAGACAAGAGAAAAAGTGGGATGTAGAAGACGTTCTTATTGATGTGCAAGCGAATCCTCTGTAATCATTGAATTAGTGTGTTAGCACGTCCATGAAATAATTAACAAGATTCAGTGCTTAACGTATATCTGTCCAATCAATTAAGATCAAATTGAAGGAATGTTCCTCTTTTTTCTTTTAAAATATATTATCAAGTGTTTTTTTCTGCTAAGAAAATTCCTAACAAAAACTGAGCCTAAACATAAAATATTGAGCAATAAAATCAAGCATTGATATGTCAAATGCATTTTTACTGGTCAGCACTTTCCTAGATAAGGCCATGCATGTTACAAGCATTTTGATTGGTTCATATTTTCCTCTATGAGGCAAGATATGTGATAAGCAGTTTGATTGGTTTCCTCTATGAGTCCAAACATGCCTTTTGCAAGGTCATCCTCCTCCTGCTGTGACTGGGCCACATTGGGGTCCTTACTCAATGTCACAGGCTGCTTTACCTGAAACAGGGAAAATATATCGACTTAATTTAGCCTTCTCCTTTCGTGACAATTTTTACTAAATAAGGTATTTTTGGTAACTTGTTTGCAGTTTTAATGTCCTTTTCGCAATCCCATACAATATAAATGTACTCATGTCCTTTAGCTTGTCTCACTTATGTTGTTAAGGCAGTCACAAAGTTTAAAGCCCAGAGGGAACCCTGTTAAGGCAGTCCCAAAGTTTAAAGTTGATGGTTTGGTTTCAAGATAATATCTAGTTAAGGAGTTAATTGTAGGATGAAAAGGGGCTTTAACCATTTTACTGATCCTTGTTTATAGTAATTAAATTTATATAAATGTCGTTCCAGAGTGGCCTGTGAAGTTTGCACAGGCCAGTAAAGGAAAACTTTGTTTGCTTTTATGAAAGTTTTAGCTTTAAAAAATCTCATGAAAAATATCTAGTTTAGGCAGACAGTGTCAACACTGATGATAGCCTTTGAATGAAGCACGGGCTAATCTGGGATGACAGTTTATTCACAGGCAAACAGTCATGTTTTTCAAGAGTATTATTTGTAGTTTTTTTCATGTTTTAAAGTCATTTTAACAATCCCACAATGTATACTTATTTTTTGTATGCATGGGTCAAAGCTAAAAGCTGATGGTTGGGCTATTAGATATTTAGAAGAGTTCATTGTTGAATGAAATATGTTAATTAGTTTTAAATCATTTGACTATTTCACTGATATGTGTTTGTTCATAGCATACAAATAATCGTACGTGAAAGTTTAGAAACTGTCAACTCTTTTGATGTGGCATAAGACACTAAACTCAGAGGGTTAACATGACTATTTTCTTTTATTATCATGTGTGTATTGGATTATTAAGTGGAAACAATCCCACTAAAGAAGCTACTAAATATAGTTGTTTACCGCTGAATCTGGGTTGGAGCAATCTACCCCTTCCTTTTTCATGCTCTCGTATAGCTGGGGTATCAACCTGCAATGAAAATGGTCAAACTTGTCATAGATAGCTGTAAGATAAAACATAGATTATCCTAAAAAGACCGTTCCAATAAAATTTCAAATCAAAAGTATACATGCCTTTTAATGTAACCAAAGCAAATTTCAAATGTTACTACTTAAAATAAGTTTGACATGTGGAATTATTTAATGAACAAGAACTAGTTGCATAGCTGTGGAGAAGCCTAAGCCTTTATAGCCACATAAATACTCAAAATCAACTAATATTTCATAAAATAAAGTGAACCCATAGAAAAATCAGTGTTCCTTATTGCAATAGCCAAAATTTTAAAGCTAGATGTGGTGTCTGGTAACAAAGATTTAACGAGAAATGCTCAATTTCATTTTTTGTGAGACAACATATACCACATGAATTTCCCGCGACAATATCCAAACATGTAGGAGCCAACACGAGATATGTTCCGATATTGTCGCAGGAAATTCACATTGAATATATTGTGACATAAAAAATAAAAACAGGCATTTTGTATCTCTTTAAATCTATGTTACCATACTGCATCAAGCGTTTCAATTTGGGCTATTGATATAAGGAACACAGATTGTTTAAGTGTCAACTTTATTTTATGAAATATTCCTTGATTTTAAGTATTTTTGTGGTTTTAAGGTCCCCTGCTCCTTTTTTCCTTTCTTGTTCCCCCCATCTGCTGCCCCTCTTGACTGTGAACATCTTTTGATATTTCATATATTTCAACAAACATTCAATCATTCAATGGCGATACACAAACTATGCCTAAAACTCTAATTTACATGAGGTGGACTAACAAATTCCTAAGAATGGCAATTGTTCAATAATTTTATGTCACATTAATGCCGGATTATGGTTTGGCCAGGCCCTGGGGATGCCAGTTTTAGCAAAACCCTGTAACTCTATTGACCCTCCATTCTTCCAGTACACTGACATGAGGGCAGAGTTTACCCTGTATCTGAATGGACAAGAGATCTTACTGATGCACTTTAACGTTAGCATTCAGTGTATGCTCGTTTGACCTGAGCAAGTAAGCTGGTTGTTCGTTTGAACTGGTCAAGTCAGCGTTTTTTTCCAGTTTTTGTGAAGGGGCCTTGGCACCACCACCATTTTGTGAAAAAATGAGTCGCAAACTATTAACAAATGTGAAAGACTACCATTCTCACAGAAGAAAAAAAGCTCTGCAAGTAGATTTAGACCCTGTTTAGTACATTTCAAAACAAGGTATTATATAGATATGATGTTTACTTGGTTTTGGGCTTCTTGTTCATTGTCCAAGCAACCAAAGTACTAAAGATAGTTGTAAATATGGGAAACCTACCATAAAACGAGGGCAACATACCATAAACAGATATCAGTTTCTATCCCTGCACTTACATGAGGGCTGAGTCCTCCTTAAACTCCTTCATCTCTGCCCATGTCTTTACCAAGAACTTCAGCTTCTGTGACACACGCGGATGTGCCTGTAAGCAAAGGTACCATAATGTACATCAACATCAAACCTCACTAATAAAAAAGGGGATATACCTAACCAATACACCCTGGGATAGGCCTGTAACAGACTGCACAGTCTGATGGGGAAACATTGCCTGCACAGGGTAATCTGTGCACTATTAACCCTTTGCATGCTGGGTAATTTGTCATCTGCTAAAATGTCGTCTGCTGAATTTCTAAAATTAGCATTTTCTATGATTTTTTTCAAAGAATACTATCAGAATAGCAAACAGTTTGGATCCAGATGGGACGCCACGTTCTGTGGCGTCTCATCTGGATCCAAACTGTTTGCAAAGGCCTTCAAAATTCGGTTCCAGCACTGTAAGGTTTAAGCAAATGCATAAAATCCTGTTTTTCTAGAGCCTGTCTCATTTGACCAATGTCATCTCCGTTTTGACTTACACATGTTTTACTTTTATTTTATTGTTTGCGTCTGTACAACTAACAATTGTGTATTTAATAAGAAAGTAGAGTCTTAAGAATAAGAATATAGAGTCAAATTTCAAAATAATGAAATATTATGTACGAAGTATCATTTTTCCAAATCTGAACAAAAGGCTTATAACAGGTCAGCCTTTACAAATAAAATTTTAAAGTGCTGGTCTTTAGCCCACCAAGCTAGGTGTATCAATTGTTCCAAAGAAAAGAATTTAATTTGTTTACTCTTTTTGTATCAAAACAAAAGTCTTTGACATCTCAAAATGTAATCCTCATCTGATATCCAGCCAGTTAACGACTGTGCCCTCATTCAATACATTATTGATGGTTGATTCTGTTTGAACTGGTGATGAGAGTGGATAAATTTGAACTTTTGATAATTAAAAAACACCTAAAGAGAATCTAAAATAACCTACAATCAGCCTTGCTTTGAGATAACAGGACTTGATGCATGATACTTCTTTTTAAATGAAAAATTCTATAAAAGCGGAAAGTGTGTTCCCTGAGCCGACTGCAATGCTGATTGCAACGCAACGTAATGCACATGAATTAAGCAGAGTTTCTCCAAAACCACATCTCACATCAAATGACACTACCTTTACACTCTTAATTTTCAATTGCCTTATACAGACAATTACTTCCTGGATTATCAGTGTTTTACAATCTTAATATTCAACTGATTTATACTGATACTTTCTTTCTGGTTTATCAGTGTTTTACACTCTTAATTTTTAACTGCCTTCTTCAGATACTTACTTTCTGATTTATCATTGTTTTACAATTTTAATTTTCAACTGCCTTATACAGATACCTACTTTCTGGTTTATCAGTGTTGTACACTTGGATACCTACTTTCTGGTTTATCAGTGTTTTACACTCGGATATAAAATCTCTGGAGCAGATTTCTAGATGGAATTCTCGGCCACAGTTGTTCACACAGGCATGCAGCAACTATGGAGAAAAATAAAATATACATGTAACATTAATATACAAACACATTGCTTTGACAAAGACCATCCTGTATTCAATGTTGGTTTTCCTTATTTGTTCTTCTTATTCTTTCAAAACCTTTGTTTACATGTATTCATCACTAATATTTCCTATGTCTAGCATAAACTAAATTATATTGTTCCGAATACACTGCCAATTTTGTGTAAATATAATCCCAAGGAGAGAAAATCTATAAGAAATATTTCTTCTGTTTCAATCCTTTTCTGAAATGTATTGTATTGTGTATTTTGATATATTGTACTTGCCAAAAGAAAGAAATATGTTTACACTAATGTTGGTTACTTTACCTACATGTGTACATAATTATTAACCACTATAAGTACTGAAGAAATTGTCTTTAAATTAATTCCAAATAATGAATCATTGTATAATACCAACACCCCTTACTAAAAAGCTTTGAAACTTGTATGGCTGTTATCTATGAACATTCTTTAAATGCCCACATCACAAGACCACATTTTTAAGTCTTTTTAAACGTATTCATATTCAAACTGGCCAATTAGAGCACAAGAAGATGTCAAGGTCAAATTGAGGTCAGGTAATATCCCGTAGGTGTGTTGGTAGAGTTCAAAGACATTATCCCTGCAAGTACATGTATTTAAGCTTTGTATGTCTATGACAGAAACATGTTATTTTAGGGTTAACTATGATTGAATGGAAGGACAAGAAAACAAACAGACCAAGATGAAATTTCCCAACCGAAAAAATATATGTCTTCAAGTAATGATTGACTCTAAAAGATTCATTTTTGATAACTCTTTCACTCTCTTCCTTGTTGAGCTTACAAGTTGTGCAAAGCAAACCAAATATATTGCTAACTTCATGTATAGCACATTATTTCTTTTATGCTTGGTATTATGTTCATAAAAATAATGATTTACTTTATTTCTCGGGGATGTTAAATTCACACAAATTGTACTCGCCATGTAGGAGTGATTGAGAATTCTAAGGCCAACTAATCAAAACAACTTACCACACATGCTTGCATAGCCACAAATGGCACTCTGTGATTCAAACGCTTCACAATGGAGCGCAAACAATCTTTGGACCTAAAAAATATCATCAGTATCATCCTTAAATTATGAATACATGTATAGTTTCTGATTTATAATAAATTTATTTTTCTGCTTAAACTTACAAAACTTTATATATTACACAATTTTCTGTCAAAACCATGCAAGTAACCTTGAAACTGCTTAAAATCCATAAAACTTGTTAAAAAAACTACCAACCCACAAAATGCCATGCAGTCTTTATCAAAATATTGTGTTATATAATTCTTACCCATTGTTTATTTTAACCTTATCACAGATGTCCATAATAAGTGCCCAGTCTTCTACTGTGTTCAATTCGCTAGTGGCTTTCTCTGAAAATGTATGGATCATTAGATCATAAACAGTTTTTAGTCCACAAGAATGCTGCAATAAAAGGGTGAGTAACGACTTTAGCATAAAACCCAGGTTTGTGCGGTGGTCGAGTGGTAACACTCTGGTCTACCATTCCAGAGGCCCCCAGGTTAATTCCTGGCCGGGGCACTGGACATTTCAATAATGCTTCAAGTGTTTCCCACCCAACTAGAGGTGTACTGGTATGAAACCCAGGTAATTCTCGCGTGTATCGGTGCTATACACTGAGCACGTAAAAGAACCAAGGAGTCTATTCGCAAAGAGCTAGGGTTTCGCACCCGGATTCCTTGTATCCCAATACTGTCTCTTCTGCTTACTGTTTCTTCAGCAAAACCAAAGGACCCCATTGGAAATAAGTGCTATCTTGCACTTTCATGGGTTATCCTTGACTGCAAGGTCAAAAGAAATACATACATACAGGTTTTATATTATTGCCCAGCCCAGGCAAACAATTTTGGGAAAACCTGGGTTACATGTATACCATGGCTTGCTGGGTAGCCTAGAGACTCATATATTAGTCCAGGTCATAGGTTTCCTTTGGTAGTATAAGACAGTGCACATTTCTGGTCTCTTAGGTCAGCATAAGCCAGGGGCATTTCTGTGACTTTGGATACCTTTTAAGTCGGGGTGACCCAAGCAACTTTGCGCAATATACCATAGCTTGCTGGGTAGCCTAGAGACTCATATACATGTATAAGTCGAGGTCACAGGCTTCCATTGGAAATATAAGTTAGTGCACGTGTCAGGTCTCGTAGGTCAGCCTGAGTCTGTCAAGCTACTCCGCAGCTTTGGGAGAAATTACTTCTCCCAAAAAGTTGAGTCTAGCTTGATCCCTGTTGTACTGCACTGATCAAAAGTGTCTTCCTTGCATAACGCCAACAGGGGGGACTCATTGCTACAGGTGTAAGACACCCGAAAGACCCAAGTCACCCTGGGTGACTCAAGTCACCATAGGTGACCCAAGTCATCCCAAGACACCCTAGGTGACCAAAGTCATCCCAAGTCACCCTAGGTGACCCAAGTTAACCTAATTCATCCCAGGTGACCTAAGTCACCCAAGACACCTAAATGAACCAAGTCACCCAAGTGATCGAAGACAACCAAGTCATACATGGCATTTGAAACCGGCTTGTATAGTGATTTAACCTTCATCATTCGAAAAAAACAATGATTATAAATCATTAATAGTGTCAATATTCATTGATTCCAGTTAAAATTGAGGAAGATAAGTTTCTAATCAAACAGCTAAGGAAAGCCAAAGGAAAATCCGTTAGTTGAAAAATGCCACTGGTGTTTGTTGCCATTGTATATATTCTGAAGAAACGGAAAACACGTTACAGTTATATGAGCAGGATAATTGTAACAATGGAATCTCCAGTATTGTGCATTTAAGGCAAAATGCCCAACATTAAAGTCTTTGGAAAAAAAATTGCATTGATGTTTAAATGGAGTTGAGGGAAATTCAAAGCTCACTTGATCCTTGTATTCTAAGATACTACTTAAAAATTCCCACTTTTGTGTATAATTCAGTCTAGTCTAGTTAAAACCTATTTAATTAAGCTGGATTAAAGTACTGCTTCTTATTTGAAACGCTCAAGAGTCTGTTTCCTTGGGCTAGAACCAGTTATTCATTCTATAATTCAGTGAACCCCCTGTACGGAAAATGTGCTCAAAGACACCAAACCATACACCAGGGTACTTTTTAGTACACTTTCAGTCGCCGGGTACTTTTAAGAACCACATTGAATGTACATTGAAAGCCGGGTACTTTTAAGAACCACATTGAATGTATAAAAATCACTACCGGTATATAATTCTCAGTATACACTGAATACTAGTCTTTTACCATTCAGCAAAAAGCTATCTTAGATTCTTAAATCTAAACCATAATAAAATATTTATGACGATGACACAATGTCACATGAAAATTAGGTTAAATAAATAAATGATCATAAAATAATAAATAACCGGTAACGACATATAAGGATTTAAAGATGAATTATAAGTATTTATCTCTTACCAACATCTGCGTCAAACGGCGTAGAATTCGCAAAAAGAGGCATTTTGTCGAAATTATTATGCGTCACAGAATACTACCTTGTTATGATTTTTCAGTTATAAATGCGCATGCCCGACCGGATATAGCATGAGTTTACAAAACACTTAGTTTTGGGGTTACAAACTACTATTTCAATGAAATTGTAAAACCTGTTCTATTTTTTTTAATAAAAAAAATCCACAAATAACAAATAAGGACTTAACAAATTGGTAACTTGTTTGACGAAATTATTAGCGAGCTAACAAAAAAAAGATAGTTTGACTCAATTTCAAATAAGAGGCTAGCGAAAAAACAACATTTTAATTAAAATATAAGTATTGTCCACGACAATGATCGAACATCTCTGTCAGACACTTTCAAAGCTTATATTGTAAATAATAAAATCTAAATAAAATTATTTGACCAAGTTTTTTAAAATTTTGTCGTTTTTTTTTATGAAAAAATACCAAATACTTGTGCCAAATTGTAGTTTCTTATGTCACTCAAGAATGACACATACAGTTTTTGGACTAGTTCTGCAGTTCTGTCAGCTTTTCAAACTGATGGACTATGCTCCAGTATTTTAAGCTTAGTGCATAAAATAAGAGCAGAACGTAAGAATCAATAATATTTTTAATTTTTCATGTTTGTGTGTTTCACTGTTTTTAAATGTTCAGTATAATATATATATATAAAGTCTACATAGACAATTTAAGTGTGACATATAATTGCTCTAAGGGCTACTTAATAACAATTTTCATTCCGTATATGACATGTTGCTAGTTTATAACGTTTAAAAAACATTATCTTTGTTATGTCATTTGTTCCCACGATCTATATGAATTGCCCTTAATGAACACAAGACCCCTATTGTTTTTTTATTCAGTAGGTGAAAGGTTAAGAAAACGTGAGTAGCTTATATCGAAAGAGTTCTTTACAATTGAGCCTCGCTCTTGTAAAACGGGGCTTAATGCATGTGCGTAAAGTGTCGTCCCAGATTAGCATATGTAGTCCGCACAGGCTAATGAGGGACGACACTTTCCGCGTTTATGACATTTTTCGTTAAAATGAAGTCTCTTCTTAGCAAAAATCAAATTTAGACGGAAAGCGTCGTCCTTGATTAGCCTGTCTGGAACGCACATGCATTATGCCAAGTTTTCTCAGAACGCGACCCAATTTAGCCTCGCTCTGGAAAAACGGGGCTTAATGCAAATTACCGGTGGCTTCTCCAGTCCGCTTTTCACCTAAACTGGAATTTTTAGAAGATACTCTCTTTTGCGGACTACACAACGTTATCTTGGATGATGCTTTAAGCACGTTACTTATAACAAGATACTATGTATACACACTGCTAGTGGTAAGTGTATCGTCAAATGAGCCGTGTCGTGAGAACATAGGTCTTATGCCTTATGCGACAAGCGTAGTTCCAGCCTAGCCTGCGTAATAGCACAGTCTGGTCAGAGGCTACCCTGTCTACTAATGAAACAAGGAAACATTGTTTGACTTTATAGCGGATTGCGTAGCTCTTGATCCATTTATGCCTAACGTATAGAAAAAGGCATTGGCAAACAGCGTAGACCAAGATGAGACGCCGCATGATGCGGCGTCTTATCAGGGTCTGCGCTGTTTGCTAAAAGGAATTTCTGTAAGAAATATTCTAAATATAGAAATAAATATACAAGACATACCTAATTTTGGAAATAAATTGATCCAATTTAGAAAAATGGGGAGTCTACTTGGCATAAGTGCGTTAATTAGACGGGCGAAAGTGCAGGCTGTTCTGGGACTATACTGACCTATACAACATAAGACCTATTCCGCATGACGCGGCAAATACACATTTGGAAAAAACAAACACATGCATATGCATACTTCAATTGCGAGACCAATTAAGATTAGCTCCCCTTTCTTAAAATATGCAGGATTTGCTTAATACTAAGCAATTCGATCAATGACAGACCGAATGCAATAGCCTATTGTTTCAGAGCTCGCTGTTAGTTCGTGAAGTCCAATAATTGCAGGCTTGTCTGAGACACAACATCATCGATTTTCCTGTCTACGGCAGTGCATATTGCCTCCCGGAAAGCTGTACCAACACATCGAGGAAGCCGATAACTTAATAGTCCTATCGGAAAACTGATGGAACCATTGGAAAGAGACTACCGAAATTTTGTTTAAGGACTACATGGATTGTCGCCGGATATATTGAAAATAGTGGACAGCGAATGTATGCAAAACGCCTGGATATTTCTATGACATTTATTGAACGGATTTTGGAGCGATTACTTGAATTAAAGATCAAAAGGGTGCACAGACATTGCGGATGAAGACGAACAAATGGATTTGTTATTGTAGGAGCAACGTTACTAAGCGACAAAGTCGATGAATACGCAAACGCGAAGCAATTTGTGTAATTTTTTATAGGCTATACATATATCATATATCAGGCGAAGCTAGTTTACACTTGAAATACGGATTAGTAACCGTTTTACAATACTGCACAATGTCTGACTACATATTGACTTGTGTAGCTGTGCTGGCGATATGTTTGGGAATAACACACTGCGAGTCAGAAGAATCCCCTAAGGTTTGAAAACGGGCCTCGATCTGGGAAAACTCAGCTTTATGCATATGCATAAAGTGTCGTCCCAGGCTATCCTGTGCAGTCCGCACAGGCCAATCAGGGGCGGAACTTTCCGCTTTTAAGGAATTTTTTGTTTAGAAGAAGTATCCTATCCTATGTATGCGAAAAGTGTCATCCATAATTAGCCTGTACGGACTGCACAGTCTAATTTGTGGTGACACTTTAAACACATGCATAAACCACAATTTTAATAGATAGAGGCTAACGTATATTTGTGAATCCTTATTCCGACCGCAAAACCGGAATTTACTGTGTTTTTGCTAATTTCTCATGCGAATGTCTTCACTTTACAATCATGGTGCCGTGTTTTACTAAACTGTGTTTTATGCTGTGAGCAGTTTAGCAATGGATTGCGTGTCCTGACTGACCACGCGCTAAAACATACTATCTATGCAGTTGAAGTAGTACTTTGTATACATTTGTACATATACAGTTATATGTCAAAAACTGTATATGAGCCACGCTCTTGGAAAAATGGGCTAAATGTATGTGCGTTAAATGTCGTTCCAGATTAGCCTGTGCAGTCCGCACATGCTTATAAGGGTTGACACTTCCCGCTTTTATTGTATTACAGGAAGTCTTTTCTCAGCGAAAATTCGGCTTCGGCGAAAGTGTCGCCCCTTATTAGCCTGTGCGGACTGCAAAGGCTAACCTGGGACGAGACTTAACGCTCGTGCATAAAGTCAAGTTTTGCCTGAGCGAGGCCCATAAACAAACTCGTGTGTGTGTATCTTGATCGGATTTGCATTTTATGTAATAAGTCAATATTGTTGCATATAACCACAAAATGCACATGTATGCGGGTTTTGCTATTGTCACACGTTAAGAACGCCTTTAGCAGTTCATAATGTGATTTTCTTCGTGAAAATAAGACACGTATATGTGAATGAATCGAAGGATGAAAATTCTCTTTGGCGTTGCGTGTTAAGTTTGTGGTTTCACACCACGCAGTTTTGACAAAAAATACATCTTTATAAAATACAATGCAACGTACACGCACTGGGTTCATCGGGTTTTTAATTACAATGCTCTTTTCGTCACCCCTATCCTTCTGCAGTTTGCGTTACAAATCTCAATGTTGACTTTCTAACTCTTTTTTGTTGAACGATTCGTAAATGCGTACACTTGCAAAGGTCGATGTTGTTCAGTACTTTCAAAATATCATTTTTTTCATCCATAGAATTGCGCGAGCACTTTCTTCGGATTAGCACTGTTTGTCTCATATACATGTATTTTGTATTGGGAATAAGTAAATATCAGATTGAATTGTTTAAGTTTTGATGTTTTGGGGAATTTGTTTGGCTGCGAATAACATTTTATGACAAACCGATTTGTTCTGCTTCGTTATCACTTAGTGGAAGGGATGATCGGTATTTATCTAGTTACACTGTACTGCCCTACACAACGACACAGAATGTAATCACCTTAACCCTTTCAGTGCGGGAACCGAATTTTAAAGGCCTTTGCAAACAGTTTGGATCCAGATGAGACGCCACAGAACGTGTTTGCTATTCTGATAGTATTCTTTGAAAAAAAATGAAGAAAATGCTTATTTTACAAATTCAGCAGACGACATTTTAGCAGACGAAAAATTTCCCAGCATGCAAAGGGTTAACCACGTAACTATGCTATAAGGGTACAGGATCAACGGTGTTCACAGGGGTTTACACACGGGCTGGACAGAATGTAAACACACCGTTAAGAACTTTTATTTTGCAAACATCTCCAGTTTTTTAAATACATTTGCAAAAATCTGTATTCCATAAAAGACAGTTTTTATTGAATTTTGTTTCGCTATCTTAAGATCTAAGAATAAATCATTAAATACGTCTGGAATTGGTGCCCAATTTTCACAATGCGTACAGCATACCCGTGAACATGAATGCGTTATACATAGATTTTGGCAAAGGACATAGGCTTTTAAAACAAAGTAATCCTTATGTTTTTCATATTGCAATAAACAGCATAAAAACTGTCTTTTATGCCCTAAATGAAACTCTAAAGAAAAATAGTTTTTAAAAGTTATTTAAAGAATATCACCACATACCGGTGTGTTTACATCCATTAACGTTCAATTGTGAACCCAACAATATCACTTGATCCTGCAACCTGTCATATGTAAGCTAGTTTTAATGGGAACGTTTAATTTCTAAATGGCTGCCCAGTTGGAACAAAAAATAAATATAATTTGACTGGTTTACAAACTACAGGAGAAGCCTCAGTGCAAATCCAATGCGCATGTCTGTACGTCTCTGATGAGGTACCCGGATGGAACCGAATTCGACGAAGGACCGTACTGCCAGTGCCCTGGATGTGTCAACAAGTGGATAGCCAATGACTATATGTCGTTGTCATGGCCACACTATGAACGAGGTAACGGGAAGATGATTTCAAAATGAAATGATTCCGACAGTGTTTGGTTGGTTTTGTCCAAAAGCTTATATTGCAGGCTTTGTGTCATGGGTGAATAACTTATTATGAAAATAGTTGCTTAAATATTGTGTATTAAACATGTCGGAATATGTATCTTTGAAAGTTGTTAAATTGACATTAAGCCCAATTTGTTTTAGCTTGAAATAAGTTGTATGCACACAAACATTTCACAGCCTCTTTAAATATCTAACTTGATCACACTTTTTTCAACAGCAGACAAAACGGTTCAGTACCGTTTCTGCGTTCCTATAATTCCGGAGCGGGAGTGTCAACCCGGTGACCTCGCCGTCACCATGGCTACGACCTCAGGGGAGTGGAGCCCGCACGTGCGAGAAGCGCGCTGCGCATGCCCAGACAACATGTACGAATTACTCGGATGGTGGCGCCACCATATGTCGAAATACGACAACAACACGAGCCAGTGGATCTACGAGTACTTTTGTGAAAAGGTATAAGCCTGCATACAAGTGTCTATGTTGTTGTTGTAAAACAAAACTACAAACATTAACAACACAAAGAAACTGTTAAATGAAGAAAAAAAATGTTACAACAAATATTGTAGTAGTTAAGCTACGTGCGTGTAGATTAAGTAAAAATGGAAATCATTTCATTTTGTCAATTTATGTCTGCCTACAACATTTTTATTTCAGTTGTGCCCATATTAAACGACGCGAGCACCAAAACTTATCTTTGTTTTTTACATATCTTCAAAACAACTCGTAATACACGAATACATTGTATTTTTTATATAGAATTGTAAATGAACCAGGCAATGTTACTTCTTTTTAAGCCACAGTGTGAAACCGATCGCGCCCTGTGTTCAAAGATTTACGTGGACCAGCTCACAGATGGTAGCAAACCAATCGTGACCGGATATAATTTCCTGTGCTCATGCGCTGATGGATTCAAGTGCCCGGATCGAGACGAAAGTGACGAAAGGAAAGAAACCATAGAAACGGATCATCGTGGAACCTATATCCCTCGATTTTGCACCGAAACTCACAAACATTATAAAAAATGAATAACATAGTGAAACTGTTTCGAAAATAATCAGAAAAAACATGCATTTTAATGCTTTTCAAACCTTTTTAGTTGTTCGCGTTAGCAGACAACTTATTTTAACCCTTTGCATGCTGAGAAATTTGTCGTCTGCTAAAATGTCGTCTGCTCAATTTATAAAATTAGCATTTTCTTCGATTTTTTTTCAAAGAATACTATCAGAATAGCAATCAGTTTGGATCCAGATGAGACGCCACGTTCTGTGGCGTCTCATCTGGATCCAAACTGTTTGCAAAGGCCTTCAAAATTTGGTTCCAGCACTGAAAGAGTTAAGAGGGAGTTTTGCAAGTCAGTCTGCTGTTTACTGCAGTTTGCTGTTGAGAACGATAACCACGGCATCTGCTGCATCCGCGCAAAGTTGTCTTCTCACAGAAATCCATTACTTCATGTTTAGGTGTATCTACTTTCTAGCTAGTTTTCGTTGTGATCACAGTTTGTTATCATTTCCTAGCTGAAACCCTAGATTAAGTGTATCTGGCATTTGTTAGAAAAACATTTTGCCCTGAACAAAGCCTGAATCTGAAATAACAGCGACAATTTTGTGGAAACTTAGGGAACATTTATTTTAGTGAATAATTTTGTCGTACATGTTGTAAAGATGTTAACCTAATTTTATGAACTTCAATTCACTATTTAATTTGAAAGAAGTTCTATATTAATTATATTAAAACTAAGGTCAAATGTAACGTAATATAAAATATATACCTTCAATTTAGTATGTTTATTAGAACAGATGTAATAATAAGTTAACCGTATTAACTATGATTATTGTTTCCATTTGCCTAATGTATATATATTTGGATAAAGCAATTATCATTGTATTATTATTGATTCTATTCTTTGAATTATTTTGACATGTCTTTTTTTCTCTTTTGTTTTACCTAACTATTCGTATTCATCGTTTTGTGTTGTACTTCTCAAATACATGTACCATGTCTTTGCTTTCTCACAAACACATACCGTGTATAGGCTATAAATTTGCAATATGCTGTTTTATGCCTAATAAATGTTATGTTATGTTATGTTATATTGAATTGTGTTCATAGGGAATGTTCTATTTTCCATAACAATATAAAACTCTGAGGTTTAAAAGACATTATGATTTTATGAACAGAGATGTATATAAGGACAGGTCATGTTATTTTTTTCTTTCTTTCATATACCTTTTCGCATATGTAACGATACAGTAGTTGATGTATCATGTATTTATAATTTTTTTAAAAAAGAGAGAGAAAGGGGGATGTCATGTATTGTTTTGTAACTGACACATCTTGTATTGTCTTGTTAAAGCATGCAGTCATGGATTATTTGTATTGTGGTTTATATCTGTGTGAATCTATGAATAAAGTCATTTGTGAGTTACCCACCAATGAGTTTAGAGCAGACATGGCGAAAGACCGTCACGATTTACAGGCCAGACGGGTCTACGAGGAGAAATTGTTAATTGTTAATTGCCAGTTGTTAATTTCACGGGCCTCAATTTTAATTGTTTAATTCTGGAGGGACATTGCATAATAAATTTAACAAGTAAATGTTAATATATGTTTGATTTATGAATGGGCAAAAATCGTGTGAACAGCCTGATTCGAAAAGATAAATTAAGTATATTTTGTCAGTTTGGGAAAAATATTAACACATATTAACATACATACATAATAATGAGTTTTATTCATGTATTTAACACAGATTTATTAATATATTAAACACTTTTACCTTTTATTATCTTCCATTTCACTAACATGCCATAACAGTAAATTGTATAGAGTGACAAAAATTTGAATGACGTGTGTTCGTTTTAAACTAGCGTTTAATTTTGAAAAATGATTTCGTCTTAAATTATGCAATAGCGAACAACTTCAGTGCCTTCAGCGCTTTAATTTAATCAAATCGATGTATAAGCCTGATTTTGTTCAGCGAAACAAAACCAGGTCTGTCTATTTTTAGCTATGAGTTGGCATCAAAGGGTAAGATTAATTTAGAAAATCAGCGAGACTAAGCATGGTTCACCATCTCCCAATGTTTATGCTACTCTGACATTTATATTTGCATGCTTCTTGAGTACATTTTATGTTGCGCCAGTTGTATTTGAAATCATTGTTTTTGTTTTAACAAATAAGTTAATTCTTTCATTATATCGATGCTGGTTTAAAAATAGCATTTGGTTGATTCTTGTACAATGTATGTCTTTTCGTAAAGTATTTTAGAAATTAGTGAATATTGTATAATATTTATCCACTTTATCGTAACAGTTCCTTACACTAGTCTGAACAGAAAGTTGTACTTGTAGATTATGCACGTTCAGCAATGTTTGTATTGAATTATTAATATAGTACAGCACTTTATCATAAACACCATTTAATTCGTATTTCGCAATAAAATCCTGTTAAACACACACTTGTACTCGGCATTAATGCATCACCACCATAGCTGAAATATAAAACACATGCAGACACTTATTGCATAACTATGCCTCTATAAAAGGATGTCGTGCATATGGTCCTAATATACAAATTGGAATTGCTTTGGTGAAACCATTATTAATACATGTAAGGAGAGAGTTGTTCCAGATTTGCTTGATCAGTCCGCACAGGCTAATTTGGGACGAAACCTTCCGCTTTTATAGAATTTTACGTTGAGAGGAAATCTCTTCTACAAGTAGATCAAGTCTAGTTGGAAATTTTTAGCACAGGCTAATCTTGGACGATATTTTACGCACAATATATTATGTCCAGTTTTCCCAGAACTCGACTAAAATACCCGCATTGAATTATTAATATCAGAGTTTGTATACACGGTGATGCATCTAAAGGAAGTCGAGTAAGAATAATCTGTTCATACCAAACGTCTATAGCAAATGAGTCGCGCGTGTGTATGTTAACCCTTTGCATGCTGGGAAATTTGTTGTCTGCTAAAATGCCGTCTGCTGAATTTCTAAAATTAGCCATTTCTTCGATTTTTTTCAAAGAATACTATCAGAATAGCAAACAGTTTGGATCCTGATGAGACGCCACGTTCTGTGGCGTCTCATCTGGATCCAAACTGTTTGCAAAGGCCTTCAAAATTCGGTTCCAGCGCTTATAGGGTTAAACTGTAAAACAATGTTTTACATACATTAAGCGGAAATAAGGAAGCACATTGATAAAACTGCGTGTTACAAACACATATGTAACATTACACATCATTTACTTAAATTAATTACAGAACAAGCTTATCGTCATATACAAATGCATGTTAAATTTACAGACATGCGTGCTGAATATAAATAATAACAATGTTCAAATTACATACATCAATTAATAAATCACTTATCACTGGAGAGTGAGAGTGTTCTAAATTACAAGTTATAATGTGACATGGAATACATATATAGGTATCAATACATGTGATACATCCATGGTTAACAAACAACATGTAACAAGCATAGTACACTCAATTGTTAGCATAAGTTATAGTTCTTCTTAACATATCACGTGATAATAAACAAATTGTTATCTCTTTTTTTAAACCTGTTATACAATAGATGGCTAATTTTCTAAGTGTCGTTTTCTTACTACTATTTAGGAGTTTAATAAATTTGAACATACTAGGTCGCTTGTAATAGAAATTTGGAATATGTTTGATTCTTTCTTCTAGGAATTGCGGACATATAAGTATGAAATGGTACTCATCTTCGATAACTTACAGTTACACATGGGGCATATTCTTTCGTTCCTGTCAATATTATGATGTCTGCCTGTTTCAATTAACAAGTTATGAGAGACGCATTTCGGCAATAATCCTTCTATGTTTTTTTATTTTCAATTATATCTAAATACGGCGAACTTTCGAATGTAGGTTTTAATTCTTTATACATATTTAACGACGTTGAAGAATCAATGTTAGTCCTCCATTCAGCTACATACTGATCTCGCAATCTTTTTTTTAATAAAGGGATGAATTTGTCGATATTTATAGATTCAGGGAATAACCATACATCTCCAAATCCTGAGTGGCTAAGTATATCGCGCACTTTTGATGACCAATTCACTATATTATTTCTATTAGCAATTTCTGATCTTTGCATATTTATAACAGTGTGTAGAATACAGTTACTTGTTTTGTTTGATATAGTTTTAGAAAATATTAAACAATTCTTAAATAGCGTCCAATGATTAAAGGGAAACGACCAACTTCCGCATACAATGACAATGAACTAGTTGACATCTTTACATTTAATAATCTTTTACAAAATTTCCTGTGAACACGTTCAATATTATTGGCAGCTATTAACCCCCTTACTTCAAAATTGACAAAACATATGAATCGAATAACTTGAACATGAAATTTATTGGGACTTCCACCATCTCTTTTGTTATAAGGAACAATCTTTTCATTGCTCTTGTCGATTTACCATACAAGGTGTTTATGGCTGGTATGTATGATCCGTCACTAGATAGGACAATACCTAAATATTTAAAGTTACTGACTATTTCAATTTCATTGCCTTTGAATGTCCATTTATATTTTTTGTTCAAGACACCACCCTCCGAAAAACCATTATCTTTGTTTTATCAATATTGACAGTTAAGTTCCACTTATTACAATATATTTCTAGGTTGACTGAAGATTCCTGTAAGCCTTCTTTGGTTTCGGAGAAAATAACTGCATCGTCCGCAAATAGGAGTTGATAAACCGATAATTGATCAAGTGTTATACCAGCGTTTAATCCGTTTTGAAGACTGAATTCTAGATCATTCACGAAAAGTGAGAACATGATCGGCGATGTTATTTCTCCTTGCAAAAGGCCAACGTTGCTACCAAATAAGTCAGAAAGGGAATTAATGTGTTTAACTTCGAGTTTCACCTCATTGTACATCGAACGAATGATAGACATTAACTTGCCATCAACTCCTAATCGAATCATTTATACCAGAGCTGACCCCTATTAATGACGTCGTATGCTTTCCGGTAATCGATGTTACAACAGAAGAGTTTATTTTTATTCTGTAGCTGTTTCTCGATTAAAGCATTGAGAATAAAAATTTCGTCGACTGTGCTACAATTCGGTTTAAAACCAAATTGTGCATCCGTTATTATATCATATGATTCTGCCCAAGATTTTAAACGTTCATTAATTATTCCGGTAAAAAAGTTTAGCAAAGCAGCTTATCAGTGTGATGCCCCTGTAATTGTTAGGGTCGGAAACATCTCCGCGCTTATAAATTGGTAGAATCACTCCGGACGACCAACTTTTTGGGAATATTTTAGTATCTATAATGTAATTAAATAATATTTCTAAAGGTCTGGCTATAAAATCGATTGTTTCTTTGAAATATTCGTAGATAATATTGTCGTGCGATGCCGCTTTTTTATAATTAAGACGCTTGATCCCTTTTTTAATTTCTTCTAATGAAAAAGGTTTATCAAGTTCCGGATAGAGGCTGGTCTGATTTTCAATTCGATCAAATTCTTGTAAGAATTCGTCATATTCATTACTGTTAGCAATGACATCAGTGTCAGAAGATAATGTGCTTAAGTATTCGTAAAATTCATGAATCGAGACATTTTCCGCGTTTGTAGATGGTGATTTCTGCTTAAATATTTTCCAAAATTCGCGTGGCGCTTTACGGCTTAAGTCATTCATTTGTCTGTCTAGTGAACGTTTATACCTTGATTTTGTTTGTCTACAAAAATACTTATAATCCTTCTTAGAAGCAAGCATTGTAGCCCTCAAATTTTCATTTTTATGTAAATTATATTCATAAACTCTTCGTAAACAGTCCGCCCGCTTTTGTTTGCACACATCATTAAACCAGCGTTGTTTGAATTTGTCTTCTGAACTGAAACAATGATTTTGATTATTACTCACTCGTTTAAAATACGGTTCACCGCGTGTATTAAGAAAATTAGTAAATATCGATACCTATAAATCTGGGTTGCAACTCGAGTTAACGCCGCAATCTGTTCTCTAAATCTTGAACCCCACCAGCTATATGTTGTAAAAACTGGTCTTTAAACTCTGAGTTCCACGCGAAATGTATGCGCGGATTATTTACACCGTTAATACTCAAATTGTTCATGTTCAGAGCAAATGTCAGTGGGGCATGGTTGGAAAATTCGTTAAAATCGTGGACATTAAAGTCGGCTATATCTTTAAAATGCTTGTATGATGTTATGAGGTAGTCGACTCTGCTTTCCCCATTATTTGTTTCGCAAGTTAATTTTCCAATGCCTTTATCTTTAAAAAGTCTACCATTTACTATTCTGATATAAGTAGATTTACACAAATCAAATAGAAAGTCACCGAATCTGTTTGAGCCTCGGTCACAGGCTGACCGTTGGAGTGGAGTGTCTATTTCTAAAAAATCAGTATCACAAAGGTTTCGATCACAGACAATAACATCGGCCTTATGCCCGGTTCTGGCGTTTAAATCGCCAGTAATAAATACTTTGCCTCTATTATTGAAAAATGTAACATCTGATTCTAATTTTGAGAAAATATATTCCTCATACATATCATGAACAGCTGAATTTTCCTAGATATATATCGGAATCATTATTAAATATGCTTTATCAAGTTTAAGCCATACTATACAATCTAAATCATTTCTCAACAATGAAACTCCTTTTCGTATAGTGTCTTTTATGTATATAATAATCCCGCCGCTGGAACGTTTCGCTTTGCGATGTTGGTAGCGTCTATATGAGTGTATTGGTCTACTATAACCATTGAGGTTAATACTAGAATTCTTGTTAGTCCATGTCTCCGTTAGACAAATAATATCATGTTGGCACAGGAATGAAGTAATTTCAATATCACTCCGTTTTGAAATAGTTAGTCCCTCAATAGTCCATATTAAATTAATTACAGTATAACAAATGTACACAATTTAGTTATTGAAAAAAAACCTGCTGATTCTGACACTTTTGAAAGCAAAATGGCATACACATTCTTTTTCTTGAGTCATGATAATAAGTTATCTTTCCTGGAGAATGTTTTTGGTATTGATGAATTTCAAGCACCCCAAGTATACAGGGTAACACATAGAAATAAACATCGCTCTTGTAAAACGGGATGTTATGCATGTGCGTAAAGCGTCGTCCCTGAAAAGTATTTGAAAAAAAGTAATGACGTAATCAGTACTTGCGCTTTATATATATTTTTTTTGTTTCTTTGCTGTTAATGTTATTTTTGTATCTAAAATATATTACATCATGATAAAAATATAATAAGAAAAAAAATCTGCCCCAATTACAACTTTAACTTTATATAGACAATTTATATTTTTGACATAAAAATGAAATCAGGAAAAAAATCCAATAAATAACACTATCTGACGTAAAATAAGTATGACAATTACTATAAAACATGACAGACACGAGTAGTTTGAGTAGTTTGCAAAAATCCTCCGTATTCTCATTTCATTTGAACATTTACAAGTTACGTTGTCATCATCCGTTTTTTATTCAATTACAACATAAAAATAAATATATATTTATTTGAAATTGAAAATGTTCATTTTCCGAATCTTAAATATTGCATCGTATACAATTAACAGTTTGTATGAATTGTGATAAAGAAATGGTTTTGTTAGCACAATTCATACCACATTAAACGTATGAACAGCACTTATCGGCGTATAAAAGTCATTAAAAGTACATTTAACAAAAATGACATTCCAACGTAAGCACAGGCGATTATTCAAGTGCATCAACATTTCGATCAATTCATACATTTTATTACTTAACATAATTTAAACACTTCATTTGAAAGTTAATGGATAATTTAATGATACACCTTTAAAGTGCATCAAACATTTGTTCGATGTTCACAAACTATAAAACACGAGGATTCTAACATTATCTTGTCATTCAACGAATTGTCGACAGCAACATGCGTCAACAACAAAACATGTAATGCGTACTTTCTGGAACCGAAATGTTCAATGCGCTAATAAGTTAAATGCAAAACGAATATGAAAAGTAAAAAAGAACAAATGAAAAAGCAACAAAAACGTTCACTTTGTAGTTTAATCGCATAAATACGGAAGCGTATATGGTACACCTCAATAATATGGTCATGCCGGATTAATTTATATCGACTTACTGTGAAATAACATGGTATGTCGACATAGTTTTGTAGGTTTTTCCCTCTTAACCATAACGACATTAAGTTAAAGTCTCGACGTAAATGTTTCAGGCTTTTCCCGAATTTTTTTTTGTCGACATGAGCTAAGTAGACAAATCAACATAATTGTTCTCGTCATGCTCTTGTGAAAATGACTTTCCATCATAGTTTTAGTCGACAAGATGAGTTATTTTTTACGCCATGACACCTTTTTCATATCATGCCGTCACAGAATATGGTACACCCCAATAAAATGGTCATGCCGGATTAGTTTATATCGACTTACTGTGAAATAACACGGTATGTCGTCATAGTTTTGTAGGTTTTCCCTCTTAATTTTACTCGCCATAACGACATTAAGTTTAAGTCTCGACGTAAATGTTTCCGGCTTTTCCCGAAAAAATAGTTGGTCGACATGATCTAAGTCGACAAATCAACATAATTTTTCTCGTCATGCTCTTGTGAAAATGACTTTCCATCATAGTTTTAGTCGACACGATGAGTTTTTTTTACGCCATGACACCTTTTTCATATCATGCCGTCATAGAATGTTGACATCATCACAACATCAGGGTGTACCATATACGCTTCCATACATACGTCATTTATTTTCTGAAGATATAATAACACATCATAAAAACGTGGTACGTTTTTTTCCAGGGATCTGATTTCCATTTCGAATGCCAAGGCACACAGTATCAAGGCAAATAACGAGCTTCAATGAAAACAAGATGGTAACAAGAATATACATGCAAATGTCATTTTGACATCATGTAGTATGAATCCTTTTCATGGAATGTATACCTGATTAAATAAGAGTTTACATTAGCTTTATGTTATAACGGTTTATATCATAGTGTTGCCACACACATCGTTTGACGGTATCATGATAAAATGATTGAAAAGTCCTCACTAACAACCTACCAAAATACATTAAAAATGTGAAAATATCACTCATAGGCTTCATTCCACTAAATTTGAAACACTTAGATCTCTGATCAATATGGAAAACGTATTTGAATTCACTCGATGTTTTGAGTGTGTGTTTCAAAACCGGCAGTAAAATACGATAATGGAATCGCAAAACAACAAGAATATTGAAAATATATGCTTTATATGTTACAATCCAATTAATTATTCGTTTGTTATGACTTAAAAACTTAGTGTTATGTGACCGCCTGTTTTTTCTATTAATCATTGGGTCTATCCGACCGCTGTAATGGTGCGTGAAATCTAATCGCATTTCTTAAAAGTTACAAACGCGGAAAAGACATGCCATACATTGCAATCACAATAGAGGCAACGCCCAATTCGAGTTTACAAAACATCATTACCAATTGATTATCCGTATTTATAAGGCTTTTACGCTTATATTTAGCCTTCTGAAAAAATGAGCGAAAGGAAAAGGGTTAATGTTTTGGAGTGAGTTTTGTGCGCAGAAGAAATGCAATAAGCGAGTGCGTAGGTATTGAAACGAAAACAACATGAGAACATTATTTGCAATAAAAATTCTAATGATGTTTAAATCGTTTTTGATCGAAAATTTATATTCATTGGACAGGTAGAGAAGCATCCAATTCTCGTTTTCACGTGAATATAAACGGAGTAAGAAAAGAAATATCGTTTTGACCAAAACCGTACACTTTTGGAATTAAAAATGTCGCGTTTTTGTTTGGCAATTGTTGTTATTTTAATCATTATTACACTAACACACGCTGGGTCAGGTAAGAAAAAGGTTTTGTTTCCTTACTTCCTACTGGATAATGCGTTTATTGAAAGTGAAAATACATATGAACACCGATTATCATATTTTCACTTTTATTTGCATATTCTCTCGTACCGCTTTTGAATACATAATAATAATAATAATAATAATAATAATAATAATAATAATAATGATAATAATAATAATAATAATAATAAAAATAATAATAATTCTTGTTACTATTATTATTATTATTGTAACAATAATTAAAATAATAATCATTATTATTATTTCCATGCCATAATTTAACCTTGTTATTTACTATTTGGTATGATATATTCACGAATATGTCGTCGTTTGTCATACATAGCTGAATCTTTTATATCACTAACAAAGTACCGATTCGTTAAGTGGGTCGAAATGAGTTTACATATTAAGGTTAAAACTAATTTAGATCCACTAAACGAATCTGTCGTGGTTGTTTTCGCAACTTATTTTTTAAAGCGATACCAATATAAATGTAGACTATGATCTTGTTGCAGACCATTGCACGGTTGCCTCCCGAGTTGGACAGCAATCAGTCGCAAACGCTGCCGACCATTTACCTAGTGCCTTAGACACCGGTACGTCAGAATAATAAATTAAAGCCTCGCTCAGTGAAAATGTGAAACCATGCATATGCGTTAAGTATCGTCCCACATAAGCCTGGACCGTCCGCACAAGCTAACCAGGGGCAACGCTTTCCGCTTTATTTGTATTTTGTTTAAATGAAGACTCTTCTCGACGAAAATCCAGTTTAAGCGGAAAGTGTCGTCCCTGCTGAGCCGATTCGGTTAAACACCGCTTCTATAGAACTTGCGTGTACGTGCTGTTTGTCGTTCCGTCAATTTATATGTACTTATAGCTCTACGCCGTTAAAAGAAACGCACGTCAAATTCACGACAGTATTGGAGCAGTTGATTGTGTACGCAAAAATATGCTTTCTGTCTTATTGTACTTCTTGCATGGGGTGAAATCACATGTATTTTTTTTAAATATTAAGAACACAATCACAAATCAGTACATCAAATTTTTAAATAAAATTTTCCAATAAATCGTTTGTCTTTTTACAAATTGAAATTAAGTGCATAAAGGCATTAAGTAAAACTATTTCCATAGCTGTTGAACTCTTTCTATTATCCGCTTGTGAACAGAAAGACAGGGGGAAGAACACGCGGACTGACGGAAAACATACAGATACTGATAGACATATACAAACATACAGAGACATTTATGCAAACAGATATCGACGATTGGACTTAATTGAATCAAATAAATTATACCATTAATCAGCAATCGGTAATTTCAATATAGATGCAACAATCCTGATGGCTAATCCCCATGGCACGGTCACGTGTTGCGGTTACGTCACGGCCTGGGACGCTTACGTCAAGGGTCACGGTCATCTTCGACTGCAGGTCTGGCGCCCAATACCCGGTCGACCCGGCATGTATACTCTTCTGGGGGAGAACGGGTTTCAGGCAAAGAGTGAGTGGTGGTATCGCAATAAACAAAATATGAGTCGCGTTCTGAGAAAACTGGGCATAATGCATGTGCGTAAAGTGTCATCCCAGATTAGCCTGTGAATTCCGCACAGGCTTATCAGGGACGACACTTTCCGCCTAAACTTGATTTTCGGCAAGGAGGGACTTCCTTGAAAATAAAAATACCATAAAAGCGGAAAGTGTCGTCCCTGATTAGCCTGTGCGGACTGCACAGGCTAATCTGGGACGACAATTTACGCACATGCATTAAGCCCACTTTTCTCAGAACAAGACACATATACTCGTAGGCTGTTCTGGTTTTATGCGGGTTGCATATACACATTTTCACTTTTCTTCTGAGTTGGAAAGGGTTAATTATAGAAGTAAAGGTGTAACCATTTAGAACAATATTTGTAAGTGAGATAACTGATTAAAGTGCTCACTGTGCAGGGCAACTGTATTGTTTTATATAAATGGTAACATTACAAGCATGTTAAAGCTGCATATTAAAATGAAATCATAGTGTTAACTTATACATGAACAATTTTCTGTATAAACCATGTATGTATGTCATATTCTATGTTTAAAATACAATTTGAACATAAAATATAATTCGTTTCGTAACGAGAAAGGAATACGATCTGAATAATGTACGTGTTATTCATATTCAACAACATGATCAAACACCTAGTACAATAATGACTGATTTATCATTTTTCTGTCCAATAAAAGTATACATTTTTTGAAAAGTCAAAAACATTTGTAATGGAATTGTGCATTTAGGAAGCAAATATTAGTACCGTTATACTAAATACTTTGAATGACCACGTTTTTTCCAGCAAATGTAATGCAGAAGCATTCGTTCAATGTTCCACCCAAGAACTGGATTTTCGTGGATACCGGGGATGTCGTCGCTATGTAAGTGAATGCAAACAGATCATGCTTAAGACAACACCATGTGCGAATGTATAACACTTATAAAGTTGAAACATAAAACAAGACATTTAATGTAAATGAATGAACTTCATAACGGGATACTAATTTGTAGCTCTATGGCTAAGCGCATCAATAAAAGTCATTTGTCGTCCTCGACAATAACCATGGGTGTCAGATTGTCGCGCAAGATTGTGTGCACGAAATGTTACATCATAATAAAATTTCGTTGATCAATCTTGAGAGTGATTGTTAAAAGTCGAGTATCATACCGTGTGTTGCCTTTCAAGAAAAAATAAAAGTGTTTACAATATATGTAACACATTCGAATATGTCAATGGCTTTATAACATGGCGTTAAAGGGATTTGCTCTATTAATTAGCCAACATGACCCATATTTGTATAGAAACACTTTTTCGTTTATAACATGTCACAGAACTCTTAAATGTCTCAGCAACACTATGATATAAAGGAGACATATATATTTATTCGAAATAACATATTTTGACTGTGCTGTTTAGCAATTAAAAAGTTAATCTAATGATGCGTTTAAACGATGAAAGGGTTGAGTTGATTTATGCTTTACGTAAAGACCTAACAACCTATATAGTAAACGCATTAAAAAAAGTAAGAAAATTAAGAAATCACGTACGAAACACGTCAATAAACATACTTTTCTTTTTACTATCAAATATATGAATATTTATAAGGTTTATTGTCTGTTTGTTTTGTAGAAAGCAAATCGACAGCGCTGTCGCCCTGTATACAGAATGCGATCCACGGTCTCCAGTGAACAAAACCATCTGCGCATACGACAATTTAATAACGTATGACGTAATACCAAACGAGGCCGGCTTCGAGCACCGGTTTGCGACGTCACAGTCCTCGCACCTTAACGTTTCAACAGTCAGAGCGTATGCCATCACTGCCCGTTTAAATAAAAGTGCGTAGATAGTTTAGAATTAATAATAATAAATACGTTTAAATAATAAGGTAAAATGTGGTAAAGCGTTAAGAGCAGACCTGATAAATCTGCCATTCGGTCTTACATAGACACATTTTACACATTGTGTCAGAAAATATTTTTCATAACACTGATTTGTGCAGATTATTATAAGTAATTTATTGAATAAAAATCCATGTATTCCTGTAAATACAAAAATAAAAACATAAGCATACACGATTAGGGACATTCTTCAATGGAACATATTGTAAATATATACTTATTTTTATTTCAATCAAGAAAAAGAAACACACACAACATATTATTTGTGCGTACTATTGCAATCTTTTCTTGCTTATCAAATATCAAGCAATCTTTAATTGAAACAAATATTCCCCTTGATGAAAACAGTTTTATAAACTAAACAGCTGCCCGTAACTGACGCGTTTTTCGATCAATAGAATTGGGAAACGCGAATACGCACCTGTTCTTAAATGGGTTAAATATTCATGAAGAGACATCGACTCACTTCGGCCATTGATAGCAGATTACGGTAGTTAAATGCGAATTTAGATAAGCTGCATATTCATTCACCTGCTTTTGAACTCGATACATAGACTTGTTTATTGTTGTTGCCAGTTTGATTAGTTTTTATTTTTATACAATTTTTTTATTTTGTATCGTATGATGTTTTATATTTCCCCAAATGCGTATGACACAAAAAACAAAAACGAAAAACACGATATAAGCATTTGCGATGCATACTTCAAAAATGGTAGAACAACAGTATGTACCTGTCCGTGGTAAAGAAACACAATCATGCTAAAAACACATTTGAGCTAAATGGCAAAGGGTATCATTAAAACACAAAGCCCAGTTTAATTGGTTTATTAATATAGTTTAGTTATTTATATTTTTAGAAGTCCCGCCGTCTTGTGACGACAAATCCCACACTATCACAGACTTGTTGGAGATCGGCGCTCTTGTGACAGACGTCAATATCTACAACGTGGACCTGTTCCATAGCAACCATGCCGTCACCATAGATACCACGTCACCGAGCATTCCGCTGGAAATCGATGATATAGGTGCATTAAAAACACAGCAAAAAAACACATCAAGAAACTAAAACAGCAAGAATCACGTATATATTTTTAAAAACATATGTTTCAAAGTGATACTATATTTAACCCATTTATGCATAGTGTCTAGAAAAAAGGCCTTGGTAAACAGCGTAGACCCAGATGAGACGCCGCATCTCATCTGGGTCTGCGCTGTTTGCTTAAAGGAATTGTTGTAAGAAATATTCTAAATATAGAAATAAATATACTAGACATCCCTAATTTTGGAAATAAATTGATCCAATTTAGAAGGATGGGAGAGTCCACAAGGCATAAATGGGTTGAGATGACAATACGAGTTATTATGTCGTATATTTTCTGCCAGTGGTCTGCCCTTAGTACCTTGTTTACACCACGAGATTTGAAACTACGTATGTACACGTGAATAAGGGATTTTACGAATTGCCAGGACAAATTACTGCGAAGAGTTTGCTATTAATTAAGCCGCGTTTGGGAAAACCGGACGTATTGCATGTTTGCTATTAATTAAGCCGCGTTTGGGAAAACCGGACGTATTGCATGTTTCGTACGCACAGGCTTATCAAGGACCACACTTTCCGCTTTCATGAACAATTTCTTACCAAAAATCCACTTTCGGCGGAAAGTGACGTCCCAGATAAGCCTGTGCGGACTTCGCATGCTAATCTGGGAAGACTTTTTACGCACTTACATAACCCCCTTTTTTGCCCAAACGCGACTCAAATTCTTTCATGTACTTTCAGGGGAGTTAATAGTTGTCGGCGAGCTCAATGCCGACTACCCACACACCGTGTACGAGGTAACCATTCGGGTGAAAGATTCGTGCGCGTCCACGGACACGTGCGTCGTCACTCTGACAGTTACGAACGAACCCAAGGTAAGACATGTCATGTGCCTTCACTTTGAGAGTTTTCAACGTACCCAATGTAGATCCCGTGTGTCGTCACTCCGACAATTACTAACGAACCCAAGGTAAGACATCTCATGTGCCTTCACTTTGACAGTTATCAACGAACCCAAGGTAAGACATCTCGTGTGTCGTCACGTTGACAGTTACGATTGAATCCAAGGTAGAACACCTCGTACGTTGACAGTTACCATCGGACATAAGGTAACGGATCTCGTGTATCGTAACGCTGACAGTTACGAACGAACCCAAGGTAAGACATTCCGTGGGAGTCACGAACGATTCCAAAGTACGCAATCATGTGTAGTAATGCAGTTACGAACGAACCAAAGGTAAGACATCTTGTGTGTCGTCACAGTTACAGAAACGAACGACCCAAAGGCAAGACATTTCGTGTGTCGTCAAGCTGACAGTAAAGAACGAAACCAAGGTAAGATATCTCGTGTATCGTCAAGCTGACAGTTACGAACGAATCAAAGGAAAGACATTTCGTGTATCGTCAAGCTGACAGTAACGAACGAACCAAAGGTAAGAAATCTCGTGTATCGTCAAGCTGACAGTAACGAACGAACCAAAGGTAAGAAATTTCGTGTATCGTCAAGCTGACAGTAACGAACGAAACCAATGTAAGAATTTTCGTGTATCGTCAAGCTGATAGTGACGAACGAACCAAAGGAAAGAAATCAAGTGTATCGTCAAGCTGACAGTTACGCACGAAGCAGATGTAAGACATCTCGTATCTCGTAATGGTGACAGTTACGAACGAACCCAGTGCAAGGAATTACGTTTGTCGGCCATCTGACAGTTACGAACAAACACAAGGTAAGACATCTAGTATGTCGTCACGGTGAAAGTAACAAACAACCCGAGGTAAGACATCTGTTTCCGATCACTTACATGGGCTACGGAATACATTAATGAAAATATGCCATTTAACGAGACGTTCTTTGCTTATACTAACATTTGTTGACTCCGCGCCGTGTCTTAAACAGACGTTAGAACTATGTAAATTATTTTGAAAAATAAATTTTAGCAAGAAAATTAAATGTTCGGTTAGTGAACGGAACATTTAATTACCTTTAAGTTTAAACATGTGCACGACTACATAATTCTTTGGGGTTCATTCGGGGTTTAGTGCGAGATAAGGCAAGCCTTACAACATCCGGGGCTTTGATAGTCTTTGGCGGTGACCCCAGTTTTATAAGTTTTATCCTTAGTGTGCTGTAATTGTGTCGTGTATCTTACAACACTTACCGATTATAGAACAAAAATTACTTGTCTAATAATATTAGAAAACTTCTTTATGCCTGAATATATTTACTAGTCTATGATCTCTTAAGGTCGGGACAAGTTTAGTTATTTCTGGTACAACTCTGCTAGCCTATTATTATACGGCTCAAATAAAAACATTTCATGTTTTACAAACATTGATGCAGTTAAATATATAGACATATAAGGTTATATAATACCCACAGATTAATGACTTTTCCAACTTGGCAGACGACCACTATTATATTTTACAAGCAATATATAAAACCCGCGGGATTTGTTGTTTCGGAGAAAAATCATAAAGTTTTCGCTATTTGCATGTACATATATGGGAAACAATGCACTAATATTCTATATTCGAGTTAGCACATTTGTTAACGCTATTTTTTCAAATAGTATAAAGGAGCCACGCTCAGAGACAACGGGCCTAATGCATGTGCGTAAAGTGTCTTCTCAGATTAGCCTGTGCAGTCAGTACATGACAGGGGCGACACTTTCGATTACAACATATTTTCGCTCCGGAGAGATTTCCCTTAAACGAAAAACACCATAAAAGCGTGAGGTGTCGTCCACGATTAGCATAAGCAGACTTCACAGGCTACGGACTTCACAGGCCACGGACTTCACAGGCCACGGACTTCACTGGCCACGGACTTCACAGGCCACGGACTTCACAGGCCACGGACTTCACATTCTTATTTGGGAAGACACTTTACGCACACGAATTGAGTCCCGTTTTCACTGAGTGTAGGTCAAACAGATATCATTTTCCAGCCAATCCGTTTCCTCGGACTACCTGCAAGCATTTCTTTGGTCCCTTCTGGCGACGTCATCCACAAATTTCAAATAACACGACAGCGCGTGGTCGATGACGTCACGTGTTACATCAATGACGTCATTCCGGAAGTCGACTACTTCGAAGTGACGGCGTCCAGTAGAGCAGGTTACAGGGCACTTGTACTTCTATAAGAAGCAGAAATGTTAGAATATATCAAACGCTGTGAAAAACACACAGCCTTACTTAAAATTACAATCCGACTCGATCCACATTCCGTAAGAGTTCTCAAGGATTGCCTAAAGAAACCAAGAAGGGTTCATTTCACATAATAGACTTAACGAATATCACGATGAACCGATACAAACAAAAACAACATATCCGTTACGCTTCAAGGGTTAAGCTTTCTTACGCTAAAACTCAATTAAGTGTAAATGTTCATAAATACATTGTAACGGAATGCCATTTTTCAAATGTTTGAATACAATGTACCAGTATTTCTGCGATACAGAGTATGTGGTGCGTCTAAAGGGATCCAAGGATATGACGTCACTGAGCGAGGAGCTGGACTCGGTAACCATGGAGATAAGCTGCAACAACTCTGAAGGGTTCAACAACGAGGCGCGCCTGACCTTCAGCTTCAAAGAGATACCGGTGAAAGGTGAGACTCTGCTTGTCGCTTTCGTGGTGACTGCATTACTAGTATTCGTTACATTATAAATTGTGTTCAGAGGTATTTGTTTTTGTCTGTTTTGGATTAAACTTTTCATATGAGTTAAAAAGGGGGTAATAAAATAAACGAAAAAGTGATTATTTTGTTATAAAAACACAGCAGCAAACTGAGAAAAAAAATTCAATTAGTAACCACGAGCCGGAAACAAGCAGTTAAATGGGAAAATTTGCATTAATATAACCGAAATATTGTTTAAGCTCAACGTGATTATCCCACAAAACCAATCCAAGAGTGTTCGAGTTGTACGCAGTCTGGTTAAAGTTTTCCTCGAATATTTTTTTTTATTAAAATGTACGAAAAATTGAATAATTTTATAATATCTTCGAAATTACCCATTTTGCACAAAAGAATGATGTAGATATCTATATGTACGATTCCCCATTATAATGTTTTTGTTCTCGCCTGTTTCCAGGCATGTCCTTCTGGATACTGGCCGGTGTACTAGGGTCAGTGCTCCTGATAGCTGTGATCATCGTGTTGTTGACCGCACTGCACCACAAGGGTATGGGACCGCAAAACGCATGCTGATCTTGAAGATGAGGATAATCAAACGTTAATATTTAAATATGAATATGCTTCTGCTGCTGCTGATAATGTTTATACTGATACTCCTGCTGCTGCTGCTGATGATGATGATTTTTTTTTTCGTAGTAGCACACTGCTGATGATAATGCTGATGATGATAATGACGATGATGATGTTGTTGCTGCTAATGATGATTATGATGATTATTATGATATTTCAGGCTTAGTGAGATTATGGCCGCTTAGTAACGACGACCAGATAAGAGAATCATCCGTCTCCACCATCAGCCACAATACGAATGACGTCATGCGCGCGAAAAATCACCATGGTAACGGAATAGTGCCGTTGGAAGCGACGAATATCGCGCTCTCATTCGCGAGTAGCACTCCCTCTTATCGGTTCTGGAACGCGCCAATGGTAAAATCGCCAAGACCGGTGATGGCATCATCGTTTGCGTCATGTGGAAGCACTACACGAACTGATCCACTGAATACGTCTGATGTGGCAAGCAAAGCAAGCCAAGTCAAACATGTGAAAAAGAGGCCCTGGTTTCCATGATTTCCGTGAGCTTGCCATGGGTCACCATTTTTTAATTTGCAACATGATAAATAACTGTGTTCGGTTTGAATTTGGTACATATTCCGGTATTGCACATTGAAAATTTCAGATTCATACATCGTATTGTAACTCAATAGGCTTAGTTCGTCGTGTAAAACAACAATCTTCATGTAAAACAATCCTGAATCAATACATGTATTTCGTATGAATTAGCATTTTGCATTTAAATTAAGTAATTCAGTGTTTTTAATATACTTTACTTTTTTCGAAGTGCGTCTTTTAATACAGTTTTGTCATTGAAATATGCAAGTATGTCATGTTATACTATAAAATTAAAATTGCACGGTGGGATTTATTATACAGCTTACTTGCATCTTATACTATATCATTTAGCTTTTAAAGGGATCTTTTCACGTTTTGGTAAATTGACAAAATTAAAAAAAGTTGTTTCAGATTCGCAAGTTTTCGTTTTAGTTAGGATATTTGTGAGGAAACAGTAATACTGAACATTTACCATGGTCTAATATAGCCATTATATGCATCTGTTGACGATTTAAAAACCTGAAAATTATAAAGCGTTGCAACGCGAAACGATTGAATAATTTGGAGAGTTCTGTTGTTGTCGTTTAATTTTGTGAAACTACGAAGATTGCTTATATATAGTATAAAATACGGCTCTCATACATACTTGGCAGGTTGGCCGAGCGGTCTAATTGGTTTTTGCTCCAGGACTCCGGGGTCAGTGGTTCGAGCCCTAATGCGGGCTACTTTTTGCCCTTTTTTAAATTTTATTCTTGATTTTTACTGGAGCTTTTTAGATCCAATGTTCACATTTATCAATACAAAGCATTTAATGACAAACTTCAAAACATGCCAAAATCTGTGAAAGGCCCCTTTAATTGGAACTATTGCAGAGTGTTTTGGTTAAATACATCATTCCTTTTAATACATAAAAGTGAGTATTATTATGTGTTTTGTTTTACATTCTTATTACATTTTATAATCATTTTGAATTAGACTGTAGCAAGGATTCGTGTAAGATGTATATTGTGGCAGTTCCTGTTATGATACATATTATTTTATTGAAACTTATCAGCAAGTCGTGTTATGTGTAGCACATTGCCTCGAAATAAAGCAGTGCTTCTTTTAATGCAGCATTTTGTTGCACGTTGCCTTGTCAACTGCTTTTACATGGTTTCATAAAATCTAATACAGGAAAAGCTGACAGCGAATACAAATGTAAGTTTTTCTAACATTAACTAATGACTGAAAACAAACTGCTGAAACAGCAAATGAAAAGTATTTTTCTCTTTATCTCACCGTGTTACATGTTGTTGAATGATTTTTCGATTTAGGCAAAAAGTGTGGTTTTTTGCCCACTATTTCACTATAACATCGCTAAAATATTTTTCTTTCATAAACTTGTCTTAAGATTAATGAATTATTTCCCGCTTTAATAAGGAGGTAAAATGTCAGAATTTATTTATTTATTGTGTTTGACGGCGTTCGATACGTAGCACCTTGTATGTGTGAGATATTTATTTTTCTGAAATGAACAACATGGTAATGATATGTGTTAGAAAACTCTTTTACATAGACAAATTACTGGAATAAATTTGCTTACCGGTAATTCTCGGAAAAACCGTGGATGCAGACTATGTCATTTAGCGGGAGAAGTTTAATGTACTGTTTGAACTGGTCATTTTGCCATATGGCACGAAATTGGTGACTGGCAAATGGCTCCTATAGTTTGCACAGGTGTGCAAACATTTCATCACTGCTTGTTTTTTTTTTTACTAATATAAGCATTTACCTCGTGCCATTCGCTTTGGACGGTATCTTAACATACTCAAACTTTTCACAAACTACGATATCATCGGATCTTTCTTCGTCCATTAATTTCAGTAAGGATACACCACACATGCCACAATTTCCTGTTAATGCAATCAGCCCTGTAGTAGATCTCATTTTCATCCTTTTCACATAAATTTTCTTTAAGTAATTCTCGTACACTACTGTACACCGGAAACTGCTCCAAATCCTCGCCATGTTTCTCTTTCAGCTGTCGTCTTCCCATCGTCGGATACCCACGTTCGATCCATTCCGTTACTCTCCTTTTATCGACCATGGGACATTACGAGCTCTTTTCACCGTTTTTCACTGTGCCAAATCCATTAATTTCATTGGATCCCTCACGGTTTCATGAGGATATTTTTGACCAATGATACAACTCGTACTATAGAGACTTCGGTTTGTTGTCAAAATTGCGTCGTCCGTAGAAATGGAATTTCGTCGATCATGCGTATACTTTAAAATTGAGAATTTAAACGACTTTCAGAGTAAAAGTATCTCTAGACTCTTACATTGGCGCGATGTCTTTTTAAGCACTCGGACAGGTGGATGGAAAAGCTTGTTGCATCAAATCGCAATTATCCAGGCGAAGCATTGACACCTCCAAAGCGAAATTCTTTTTGTAAACTGCGATTTCGTTGGTCTACTGAAAGGTTACAGTTAAGGTCAAAACGGCGTGTATTGCTTATATTGTCCCACGGCTAATGCTGGAGAGTAACGGAATGAAATAGTCGTGGGTATCCGACGATGTAGTTTTCCCTTCATGCATGAGTTAAGGACTGTGTTGATTTCTACATGAAACCTGCACATACATGTATTTCTATCGCTTTCCTTTACGTTTGGAACGAAGAAAGACTTCAACCTCTCACATGATCTTTGTGAAATATTCACTTCCGCGTGATTTCTTTTAACCCATTTATGCCAAGATTCTAGAAAAAGGCATTGGCAAACAGCGTAGACCCAGATGAGACGCCGCATGATGCGGCATCTCATCAGGGTCTGCGCTTTTTGCTTAAAGGTATTTCTGTAAGAAATATTCTTATTAATATAGAAATAAATATACTAGACATCCCTTATTTTGGAAATAAATTGATCCAATATTGAAGGATGGGAGAGGCCACTAGGCATAAATGGGTTAAACGAATAATAGGCTTCGGTCTGACTTGTTTCTGGCATAGTGTTTGATGCGGAATTTAACGATGATTTCAGAGATATAATAATACTTTTTCTGACACAAAGAATAAAATGTGACGGGTGAAATGCCAGAAACAAGTATGCATTTTTTCGAGTGTAAATTCACCTTTTGACGTTAAGTCTGATGCATCGCTGAAGGTAGAATTTACGAACGCTCTGCAATTTCGTAGGCAACAAAAGAGCTGCATTTTATTGAATCCTTAAAGTCGCGAAATGCGTCCACTGTAACTAAGATGAGGTAGGGTTGAAAGCTGATTACAAAAATGGAAGAGATATGGATAGAATTATCAAGATACATTTCACAGACTTGGCGTTGAAAGCCGTTTTGATGTCCAACATTTTTTTTAAATGAACGACCCATTTTGTTAGTTACTTTTGCGACATGACGCATGTCCCTAGATTTTCTTTCACGAGCCTCTCGACAATTTAATTGCAGATTGTCGACACGTTGCTCACTATCATTACCAGTGATTGAATCGCATCCATTGATTGTGTCTAGTTTATTGTGTTTTGATTGATGCAAATATTGATTTTAAAGGGACTGTCCAACAGATTTTGGCATGTATTAAAGCTTGTCATTAACTGCTTAAAATGCTTTATATTGAAAAGTTTAAACATTTGAACTATAAATCTCCAGTAAAAAAATAAGAATACAAATTAAAAAAAGACGAAAAAACGTTAACCTCCACAGGGCTCGAACCACTGACCCCTAGAGTCATGGAGTTATGGAGTAAAATGTCTCCCGACTTAACCACACGACTATCCACGCTCACGTCAAATGCGGAGGTATTTTTTAGCTATATAAGCAATCCTCGTAGTTCCCCAAAATATCGATTCGCGTCGAACGACGCTTTTGACTGTTGGACAGTCCCTTTAAGTTGTGCAGGTGCGTGAAAGGTTCCTTTTTCGTCGATAAACTGACTATCCAACGAGAGAATAAACCACAGTAAGAGTTTCAGTATCTACGATGAAGGTAGTAAGGTAAACAACATTGGAAACCCAGATAAAGATTGTGTAACAATTATAATATTTTATATTACAACCGTACCCTTTTACTATTCGACAATTAGCCGCGTTCAAATACACTTCAACAGCGTATTTATGCGGACTGCACAGGCTAATCTAGGCCGACACTTGACGCACATGAAATAAAAACACGTTTTCACAGAGGACGATTCATTTCTATATTGCTTCTTCCAAGGCCAACATAATCGTAACATACACCTCAATACAGTAAATGAGGAGTGTAACCTCGGTGTCATCTTCCAGGACAATATGAAATTTAATAAGCATATATCCAGTAGAGTAAAAATGTCCAACAGTTTCCTTTGTTTAATAAGCAGGTATTTTGCATTTCTTGATATGGACTCATATGTTAAATTACACATGTATACAAAGCTCTTGTGCACCCACACCTTGGGGGACAGTTTGGTATCCTTACCTACGGAAATAAATTGAAAGTATTGAGGGTGTTCAGATGCGGTTCACAAGATTGGTTGCAGGCCTTCACAATTTGAACTATAACGATCGATTGAAGAAGTTAAAACTACCCAGCCTTTCCCACAGACGTAGAAGAGGAGCTATTATACAGTGTTTTAAAATCTTTAACTAACTAGATGGTAAACAATGTTAGCGCTTTTTCTCTTTTAGCACACCTAAAACTAGAGGGCACGTTTTTAAACTTGCCAAACCAAGATGACAGACACATTGAAGACTGAAAAGTTTCTCTCAAAAATCATATCTGATTGATTTAGTTTAGTTTAAACCTATTTATTTTAGCTCGATTGCATCGAAAGCCTAAGGCTTATATAAACGCTCTCGAGTCCGTTTATTCGAAACGAATAAGTAGTTCGAACGTAGTTCGAAACGAACTACTCAGTGAATTGAAAAAAAATATTGCGGATTCAAGTAAAGCAGTTGGTTAATAACTTATTTTTTATTTAAAGATTTATTCACAATTAAATCCAGGGGTTTGCTTTCTTATTTCATTTGTTGCATACTTATCGCCTTTGTCAGCTTTGGTAGCAGGTTAAAATTAACATGGCCATATAAACAAACACTTACGTCTTATTTTATGCAGCCATAGCCACATATTAAGATAATATAAAGCAGTTTACATTGTGTTTATTGATATGCATATTAACATACATCATATTAACAACTTAGTACAGAAACATACATAAATAAATAAGGTCACTGTCAAACCAAAGGGAAGCATATATGAGTAAAATTATTCTATAGTGTATTTTTTTACATAATAAGTAAATAGCAAAAACGTTAATTGCAGCTCTTAAAAAAGAAATTGTATTTAATTAAATAAAAATTGTCAAATTCATCAAAATGTATGCCAGTGAACATATGTAGTATTAAAATGTATTGTTGCATAATTAATAGCCTACAATTTCGTTGTAACCGTTGTATCGGAGCTAGATAATAAATTATCGTTAGATACTTTGCATCTATTACACAGAAGCAGCTCTGATCTGTAATACTTTCGAAATTGTGCATTGAGAAATCCGTAAATGATTGCATTGGCGGCACATGGAAGATATTGGGAGCGTTCTCCAATCTTGTATGCAACAAGTGCTCCTCCCTGAGCTGAATCCTTCATTTTGAGAAACGCGTTAAGTATGACTATGATGAAAAACGGTAAAAGGCTGATAAGATACACTGCCGCAATCACTAACATGATCAAGGTGTATTTAAAAGACACTGTGTTCAATCCGTCTTCAGTTTCCTTCATGTCGTTTGTTTGAGCCTTTCCTTCACAAGTGGCATCGTTTTTTACATCACTATTGTCATATCTGGGCGTTTGAGTTTTATCTAATGCTGTGCGTTTCATGCAACGTTTCTTTGAACTCATTCTGAAATTCTGAAGGTTTCTTTTATGTCGATAAAGTGACTTTCCAACACGAGAATAAACCACAACAATAACCCCATAACAAATAATAAATGTTATCAGATAAAGGAAATTGAAAACTTTGTAATAGGTTTTGTAATTTCTGGCAGTTATATTCCTACAGTCGTGTCCTTTCACAATTTTACCATTTGACGCTTTTAAATCTTCTTCGACCGATGTATAAAAGATTAATACCGGCCAAGAATATATCAGGGCAAGCAGAAATGAACTACCACATAGTAGTTTGCATTGTTTTAAGCCCCATTGTTGCTTCAAAGGTCGACATATTCGTCTAAAGCGGTCTACAGCTATTGCAAATATTGTAAACGCACTACCCGTTGTGGTCAGGTAATTTACAAAACAAAGAACCTTGCAAAGAGGAATGTTAGTATACGTGTAGTAAAACCGTATGTCCAGAAAATTAGCTGGAATTGACAATGCACAGCTTGCCAAGTCAATAAAAGCAAGTGTGCAAATAAATATCGCATGTCTGGAGCGCTTTGTCTGACGCCCATAATAAAAGAGGACGAGCATGTTGCCTATGAGACCAAAGAACATCAACACGCTAAGATAAATGATCACAGGTGTCAACAGTGAAACTACTTCCGAATTTATTTGATCCAGTAAAAATGAATTGCTGACGTTTTCTTCGGCAGGCATTTCGTCCCTGTTATTTGATCGTGAAAGGACTTCAATGTTGACCTAAAATGTATAAAGTAAACAATAATATTTCAGGAAAAAAAACTAACTTAAAATGCGATGAAAGTAAAACATAAATCTTAAGCAGCAAATATTTAAAAAAAAGAAACTATCTTTAATTGGTGGTAATGCACTAATATGCTCACCTTGAAAAATGTCCTTTATAAAGCGACAATGTAGCTGAATCCAATATGACTTCTGAAAAGCGAACGTGGTAAATTAAAGGCATATAAGTTCACATACTGATGTGTTAACCTACAATGCTTAGCATTGAAAACATTTATAAATATTTTTTTATACTAAAACATACTTAGTTTCTATGGTCCAATTGAATATAAGTATGTTTTTCGTTTTCGTTCAGATTAATATTGTGTTCACAAAAATGAATAATCTCTTTACCGTGTCTATTGTGAATACAGTTAACACTATAAGTACTGGTTTTCATTCTGACATTTACAATTGATTTATCAGAATTTTATAGACGCTGTAATAAACGTTCATTACAGTACATAATTTGGTTTATAATATATACACATATGTCAATATTTTTAACATAATGGTACTATTTCAAAAACCAATGAGCTCATATTAAATGAATAATCATCTACTAATGCTTGACATTTTTAATATATAAAACTGTGAGATAATGAGATATTTGTGCATGTTTTTTTTAACTTTAAAAAATATTCGCAGCTGTGTACCTATAAATGCATGTACACATGTATTTGGTACAGGGTACATTGCTTAATATATATATGGGCCGTGCAGTCCGCACAGGCGACGACACTTTCCGCGTTAATGACATTTGTCGTTTAAAGAGAGTACCTTCTTATCAAAAATCAAGTTTAAGCGGAAAGTGTCGTCCCTGATTTGCTTGTGCGGATTGCACAGGCTAATCTAGACGACACTTTTCGCACATGCATTTAACCCCCTTATCACAGAGCACGTCTCATATGCAAAATGCCACCAATCATTACTTGTCGAATGATGGTATACAAGTATTTAGTGTTTTAAATCTTTTATATATTAAACAATCGTAGTAAAGTCTTCGTGTTAATAATGCATGCTTATTTATGTCTCATTGATCAGTCAGAGAATTGCAATGACATATAATGAGAACAGCAATGAATATTGTAAATGCTTATTATCCCCGCCCTTTTAATTATCCCCATGCTTTTAATAGCGTGGGGATATTGTATTGGTCTCCATCTTTCTGTCCGTCCGTTCGGCCACTATATCGTCCTACACTATTAGCACTAGAATCTTGAAACTTACACACATGGTAGCTATGAGCATATGAGCGACGGTGACGCCGATGGAATTTGATCTGACCCCTGGATCAAAAGTTATGGGTCAATAAATGGATAAGATGGTTAAAAAATGTTTTTACTAACAACATGCGACGCACATGATTATAACTTTTGACCCAGGGTCAGATCAAAATTCCAAGGTCAATCTCGAACATCCATGTCCACATTACCCACCCCAGGGCCATTGATAAAGGTAAAGGCAGCTTGGTTCCCGTCCTCTTTCAAATGTATCCCTTATATCTACATCCCTTATGACAACACGGTCTATCTCGAACATCCATGTCCACATTACCCACCACAGGGTCATTGATAAAGGTAAAGGCAGCTTGGTTCCCGTCCTCTTTCAAATTTATCAAGAGGTCCACGGGTACTACTTCCCCTCACGCCCATTTTCTTTCGTACCCAACATTTTTTGTACCCATTTTTTTCGTACCCATTTTTTTTCGTACCCACATTTTTTTCGTATCCAAAATTTGTCGTACCCAATTTTTTTTGGACCCAATTTTTTTTCGTACCCAAATTTCTTTTTGTACCCAGATTTTTTTTCGAACCTAAATATTTTTCGTACCCAAATTTTTTTGTATCCAATTTTTTTCATACCCAATTGTTTACGTACCCAAATTTTTTGTCGTACCCAAATTTTGTCGATACCATTTTTTTTCGTATCCAATTTTTTTCGCACCCAATTTTTTTTTCCTACCCAATATTTTTCGTACCCAATTTTTTTCGTTTACATTTTTTGTACCCAATTGTTTTTGTACCCAAGTTTTTTCGTACCCAATTTTTTTTTCGTACCAAATTTTGTTTCTAACTCAAATGTTTTTTCGTACCCAAATTTTTTCGTACCCAAATGTACCCATTTGTTTTTCGTACCCAAATTTGTTCGTACCCATTTTTTTACCATTTTTTTTCTCGTACCCAATTTTTTATCGTACCAAATTTTTTAACTTCTTCATTTATTCAGCACTTGACTTCAAATTAAAACTGAACATCTCTTATGACAACACGGTCTTTTTCGACCATCCATGTCCACATTACCAACCACGGGGCCCCACCAACATAGACCTTGCTTACCCAAAATTGCCTTTTAATGTAACATCTATGCAGCGTGGGGATACGCGTCGGCCTCTGCCGCGCCACTTCTAGTTTAAATAAAATATTTATTTCTATTTTATGCTTTCCGGTGGTTTATTTAATATCAGTGAAATAATACTGGTATTTCACTGTTTTCAACAGTGAAACATAGCAGTGAAAAATAACGATATTTTTCACTGTTTTACTGTGAAATGACGTCATTTTTTTCGACGAAATGACGTCATAAATCCAGCGAAATTATCCAGTTAAACTCTTTTGCGATGTAAATAAGCGGTGCAGAAAGCATAAAATAAAATGAAAATGTGTTGGATTCGATGGAATATCTATTTTAATTCACTCGTGATCATAAAAAATACATATTTTCACTCGTGGCTGCGCCACTCGTGACAATATTATTTAATATGATCAATCGCGAAATAAGATCGATATCCCATCGAATCCAACAAATATCCTCTATGTATTACTGGTTAAGTAGAAAGGTTTTTCAAAAATTAGGCCCGTATTATGTTTTATGCAAATAATGGCATGATACCTTATTGAACTTTATGATACTGTTATTTGAATGTACTAAGCGTGTTGTAATTCTATGAATCGTAATTTATGTGTTGATATTTTAGTTTGTTATTACTTACGTTTCATTAGTGTTTTTTGCAACGTCCTTCCCATATCTAACTTTTTCATACCACTACACTGATATATGTCTGATGTAACGCGGCTTGATATAAAACAAATGTATCACGTTTACTGACGTTTACAAGTTGTTTTATAAGTCAGTATATGTAGGTAGGTCTAATTACTCGGAATCAACTGTTCTGCCATCATTTGAGCCAATTACAATTGGATTCAGATTAACATGACCACTAAAACAAATGGCAAATGCATGCTCATCTCTAAAAACCAATGCTTCTTACTTTTGCTTAAATGTTTCACTTCAAGTGTTTGCATGATCGGAAATAGTTGGTTTAGCTTTATCATGCGTCAGATTCAATGTTACATCCGTGACCGTAAGTGTTAGTAACAAAAACGTCAACATGAATGCAGCTTACACATTGTGCCGTTATTTATATGAGCCGCGTTCTGAGAAAACTGGGCTTAATGCGTGTGCGTAAAGTGTCATCCCAGATTATCCCGTGCAGTCTGCACTGGCTAATCAGGGACGACACTTTCCGCCTAAACTTGATATTCGGTACGGAGGGACTTCTCGAAACTAAAAATGCCATAAAAGCGGAAAGTGCCGTCCCTGATTAGCCAGTGCGGACTGTACAGTTTTCTCAGAACGCGGCTCATATGTATTGATAAAGATAGTCCATGGCCGAATAGAGAGACATACGTTTTGTTTAAATTTGCCCCATGCCTTCTCTTTATGGAGGTAAAGGAAATATGAGCGAATTAAACTTTCCACTTTTAGCATTTGCGAGGAAAGGCGTCCAAAATGTAAACACACTTAAGAGAAAGCACACTAAAACCAAGCTCCATTTTTAAAATAAGAGGAATGAGTTCATCATATAAATTATTCTTTTACACATACAATATATATATGTATTGCAGTTCTGGTCAACATAGTTATAATCGTTAAATGAAAATTTAACCAATACTATATAATAGCTCTTACCGCCGGTATGTCCCTTTAATGTCCACTGTCACTCAATAAAACGTGCGTTTCGACAATTGACAGCATCCAACGACGGAATTTATGCACACAGTTTATGTTTATATATAATATATGCACCTCTAAATTTACCAACAATGCTAAACTTCTTAATTTTAAATAATTTGTGTAAAGAAAATAAATAACTTATCAAATATGTAAAAATACGAGGTATCCAATACGTTGCGATGATCCCCGCAACATTGAAATGACAGACTATAACTCACTTATTCATTGTCATTAAAGATCCGTTTGCAATAAAGATAATGGTCTAAGTACATTAAAAGCGGAATACGTTCGTGAGATCTCGAACTGTATCCTCGAATAAAGTATACAATAACATGTTCAAATACGTTTGTTTACGGTAAACATCCGTTTATATTCGTATTCACCCACAAAAAAACAAGGCTTGTACTAGAATAATAAACAAGAGCACCGCATAGCAGGTGCCAACGCTCGACTGTGGATGCAGTATTGACTAAATGAAAGCTTGTCAGAAGAATTAAGATTTTTTTTAAAGAGGTCACAGTGACCTTGACCTTTGACCTAGTGAACCTAAAATGTTTGGTGTGTATAACTCATCAAGATGCAGCTACATTTGAAGTTTCAAAATTGTAGGTGAAAGCACTTTGATTTTAGAGCCTATGTAAAGGTTTCAGCACGACGCCGGACGAAGAGCCGTATGAAATTAATAAAAATCAACTAGGTTTATTATCATCGATATTATCACGGAGTGTATATTATAGGATTCTAGATTACACGGATAAGAAACGGGACCGTTACGCCAAATATCTTGTCGTGTCTAAGTCACGTGACCGTGTCGTAACTATCGATCTTTTATCGAAGCGCCGAGGTTATAAATTTGATGTACTCACTCACGTATTTTGTTAAATTATAGTTTCATTTCTAGGCCGATTTTGACAAATTATATATCATTAGAAAGCTAACGTAACGTAGTTTTCAGATATATCATTATATATTGAGTTTTTCTTCTGATTTCGGCAGCCCGGCGAGTTATAACTTTAACTTTTGCAAATAACATACCGTTTTGGAGTTTTAGAATCTAGATTTACGGTTGACATGTTCGTACTTTATACCGATTTGTAGCGTTTATATTTGGAGTTCAGTTTTAAAAATAACATCTTGCTTAGGAGAATAGAATTCTGTATACGATAGAAAAAAAAATTGTTTAAAAACTAAAGTAATTAAGGAATGAAGGCGGGAAAATGTAGCGCGCGTTCCTAACGCTCTGAACTGATGCTACGGTCTTGGCGATTATGCTTTTGTTTAGATACCGGCCATTGAATTTCCTTTGCCATGATTATTATATTTTTTATGAAATATATTGAAATATTTTGTTCTAGAGACATATCCATAAAGCTAAGTATTAATGAAGCTTAATAAATTTACGATTTCAGCTCTTGATTATAACACAGAAAGGGTGTTAATTTTATGATGAAACAGCGTATAGAAATGTATAGCGGACCCTCTTGATATTTTTCGGCTTTGCATACTTCAAATATAATGGGTGTCAAAACATTCATCGTTTGTTGTTTATTATCAAAAAGGTAATTATGTAAAATTATATGAAAGGTTATTAACCATAAATTATAAATTAATTAAAATTATTTAAAGATTCTTGAAAATCACGGTCAACTGTCTATGCATGTATATTGAAATATCTTTATAAGTTAACAGAGTTATAAATATATAGAATTCTAAATTAAAACACTGTATTATTTGTATTTTTCGGAAAGATTATTCATACACTCTTTATAGGACTACGAAATGACGGAGTTTTTTTACCGGTACCCGCTAAATACGTCAAATGTTAAGTATTAGATTTTTTAAATGTTTAAAATGTACATGTATAGGTATTAAGCACTTATAATTATTGTGATTTAGCTGGCTGACATCTATACAGTATTTAGTTTATGGCAATCTGTATGGGCAGATGACTATAAATGTTTTCAATACGCTACATATCTCATAAACGCAAAATTGAGTATTGGGCGTTACATTACTCCAAGAAATGACCACTAATACCACGAGAAGACATGGAGGTATCATAAAAAGTGTAATCTGACCAGACATTGCCACCTGTGGTTAGGGACCAATATACAAGTATAGGTCCCTGCTGTGGCGTATGACACCATAGTGTTATTTAGTATTGGTCGGCACAGTATCTGATCATAACGAGATAATTGGTTTGTGCTGAACACAGGGGCAATAAAACCACAGATCTATCAATAAACAAGATTATTGAGATATCTTTTTTTGAACACCGCGATAAAAATGCTCAAACCATGGACTCTAGAATACACGGATAAGAAACATGGCAACATTCTCAGAATCATCACTGCTATATGTGTAATCACCTAACAATTCGTCTAAAAATAATTTATATATTTGAGTTGAAGACGATGTACTGTTGTTTAAGTCTGAATAAACTATCTGTCTGCCTGTCTAAATCCAAGCCGTCATCGTCCCGGTGAAAAAATCTGATTTTCAATAGTTGGACATGATGCCCTGATGTCAAAATACGAAATGACCCGCGTAACACGGACCGTGATTTTCAAGAATCTTTAATAAATTGATAATTTAAGGTAAATAACATTTCAAATAATTATACATAATTACCTTGTTGATAATAAACAGCAAACGATGAATGTTTTTGACACCCATTTTATTTCAAGTATGCATGCAAAGCCGAATAATATCGAGAGGGTCCGCTATATACGCTGTTTCATCATAAATTTTACAACCTTTCTGTGTTATAAACAAGAGCTGAAATCGTTAATTTATTAAGATTCATTTATAATAAGCTTTATTGATATGTTTCGTGAACAAAATACTACAATATATTCCATAAAAAATATAATAAGATGGCAAAAGAAATTCAATGGCCGATTTCTAAACAAAAGCATAATCGCCAAGACCGTAGCATCAGTTCAGTGCGTTAGGAACGCGCGCTACATTTTCCCGCCTTCATTCCTTAATTACTTTGGTTTTTAAACAAATTTTTTTTCTATCGTATACAGAATTCTTTTCTCCTAAGCAAGATGTAATTTTTAAAACTGAACTCCAAATATAAACGCTACAAATTGGTATTAAGTACGAACATGTCAACCGTAAATCTAGATTCTAAAACTCCAAAACGGTATGATATTTGCAAAAGTTAAAGTTATAACTCGCCGGGCTGTCGAAATCAGAAGAAAAACTTAATATATATTGATATATCTGTTTACTGCGTAACGTAAGCTTTCTAATGATATATAATTTGTCAAAATCGGCCGAGAAATGAAACTATAATTTAACAAAAGACGTGAGTGGGTACATCAAAATGTATAACCTCGGCGCTTCGCTGTACGCTAATCGTAAAAGATCGATAGCCACGACACGTTAAAACGCGCGGTGGTAAAACATAAAATTTGTATTTCTTGTGTTTAACTCGCTATAAATCCATTAATAACAACAGGAATATACTAAAAGTTATATTTTTTTGAAAGAGGAATTAATAAGCAACAAGATAACGTATAAACCAATAAAATCGGATGAATAGTTTTTGCATAAGATTGAATTTACTAAAGTAAGGGTCAAATACTCGATTCATCTCCTGTCAATATACACTCCGTGATCTAGAATCCGTGATATTCTCGGCCAAAGATCTATACACGTTCAGCCTCGTTCTGAAATTCGACGCGTCACGTGATATCTAAAAATAGCAACAGCGGTAGTATTGTGAAACTGGTCTATTCGCCAAAGTTTAAAGTGATAATCACAGAAAACTCACTTTCTCGTATTTGATATAAACATTCACATGCTCGTTGTTGAGGGCATATCAGCCGATAATACACGATATTTCAATTATATGTTTTATTGATAATTTAAATAGGTAAAAACTGTGACTAGTAAATTGAATACTTATTTTAAAGAATTATACATATTGCCGCCATTATTTTCGTATACGTATACGTATTCGTCATGAGATAACTACCATTCACGACAAACCTGTTGAATTATTCATTAATAAAGCTTGTATCCAGCATACAACTTTAAGGCGGTACGTATATCTTTACATAAGCGGGTTATCTCCAGCATACTACATTAAGGCGGTACGTATATCTTAACATAAGCGGGTTATCTCCAGCATACAACATTAAGGCGGTACGTATATCTTTACATAAGCGGGTTATCTCCCGCATACTTCATTTAGGCGTTACGTATATCTTTACATAAGCGGGTTATCTCCAGCATACAACATTAAGGCGGTACGTATAACTTTACATAAGCGGGTTATCTCCAGCATACTACATTTAGGCGTTACGTATATCTTTACATAAGCGGGTTATCTCCAGCATACTACATTAAGGCGGTACGTATATCTTTACATAAGCGGGTTATCTCCAGCATACAACATTTAGGCGTTACGTATATCTTTACATAAGCGGGTTATCTCCAGCATACTTCATTAAGGCGGTACGTATATCTTTACATAAGCGGGTTATCTCCAGCATACTACATTTAGGCGTTACGTATATCTTTACATAAGCGGGTTATCTCCAGCATACTACATCAAGGCGGTACGTATATCTTTACATAAGCGGGTTATCTCCAGCATACTACATTAAGGCGGTACGTATATCTTTACATAAGCGGGTTATCTCCAGCATACTACATTAAGGCGTTACGTTTATCTTTACATAAGCGAGTTTAGACATCGACCTGTGTTATATGACTGCAAGCATTCTAGCCACAATTTTAGTCTATGCAAATCTATGCTGAAATGGTACAATAATTCACAAAAGTCAACTTTGGCAGTTGACACTACTTTTGCGATTTAAAAAAAGAACTTGCACCTACCGATGCCAGTTAGTAACGTATTGCCTTTATTGAAACCGGGGTTAGTTAAATATATTGTTGCTGCGCATTTTCGGGTTGAATATTACATAGAATTACTGAAAGCAAAGACCTATAATACACATAGGTCTTTGATAATATGAGGCTATAAGATGCGCCTGTCGATAAACAAAGGAAAGTCCACGGACGATAACAACGCAATAGGTTACGCTCTCACATACACCTCAATGACATAGTATAGGTCATTCGTAAATTGAGGCTATTAAAAGATTCGGGAAAAAGTTAACGCTTATTTATATTCTCAATTTATAAAACGTTGAACATAAGTTCAACAATAACTTCAGCGATACGATAGACAAAACAAAAAAATGTTTCATAATCGCTAAACCCGAATATAACAAACAATTTATAATAACAATACGAATGACCTGTTTCGTAACCTCGTTTATGCTACTACAGCGGGCATTTCTGGAAAACGTTCTTTGTTTCTCAACAGATAGCGGCGATCTTTTGTATTTACGGGTGCTAGCAACGCAATAGTAGAAGGTTAGTAGAAGGTTTAGCTTGTTTATATTCACAGTTCTCAATACATAGACAGTTGGATATGAGTTCATCAATTAATACAGGCATACTTTAGGCAACCTCGAAAATGCTTTATAATCGCTAAACCCGAAAACAACTAAATATATTATATTAAATATATTTATAACAATAAATATCTTTAACAAATGTAGTCGGCGTATACGCTGACTTTGAAATAAAGTTTGCAATTTACTTTTCTAAATAAATAAATTCAATTAAACAAAAGTTAAACTAATGTGTTGTGTTTTTCACTTGTAAGTTGCATATTCACCGCATGAAATGTGTGTTAGCATTGTCAAACCACACATTAGTGTGAGTAGATAAGAAATATACTACGGGAGAGCACTTCATATGTGTCCCCATATGCCTTGTTATTTGTATCTTTCTTCACTATCAAAATATATCGTATGTTGATATTTGATTTAAACGCAGTTTTCTTTCGACACATTTAAATCACACGCCAATAGCGCCGTCATGCGAAAATGGGTCTCATGCGTTTCAGCAAGCGTTTGTTAAACCCAGCATGTGCTTTTGCGCAGTCAGGCCATAGGCGATGCTGTTCGTTATAAAATCACTCAATATGTTATGTTTCTCCTTACCAGAAGGAGAGATAGCTGAGTGGGCTATTTATATAATGGGCGCATATGGAATAAGACCCATTTTCGCATGACGAGTGTCATTACAAATCTAATTGCGAATTGAAAATGCCCCATTTAAGAACAATGCTTTTTGATACAAAATTGAATTCAAAATAGCAAACTTGTTGATAATAGCAGCCTATCCACACATTATGGAATGATTTCCAGACGTGCTGACCAAGTACGGCAAACTTTGTGGTATGATAATTAAACGATTTTCTCTTATCGTGACACTATAATATTTCGCTAACGATTGTTTTCTCATCTTGGAGGCGAAAGTGAAACTCTGGAAGATGGATTGTAACGCGTAATTGTAACAGGGCCACAATTTGTGTCGTTTGAGCATGCAGAGAGTAGTCCGGAATTCCTTACACTGAACAGTGCTACATCCTTTGAATTGAGCACATACGCAGTGATGTAGCAAAAATTCAGATGTTGTATCTCGAATCAGCTTTTTTAATATTCGAAAATATTCATGCGTGTCTGTTGGCGTTATGTTAAAGTCACTAAGATGAAAACTGAGTCAAACAGCTACGCCTAAAAGCGCATTAGTGCTCTATACCTATGTTTATGTCAGCGTTGTTGACACCGTGTGAACTGCTCGGGTAACAAGTAAAGCATAAACAGCAATGTTTATATACTTTTATTCCTGCATATACAAGATACGAAGATTATTGTATATTTTGAATTTGTATATGGTGTCAAAAATCAAAAGTTTTGTACACGGAACTTTAATTATGAATTTATATTCTTGGTGAGATAGGTACTTGATATAAAAAAAATATTCCTTTAATATGATGGTGACTGCAAATTTTCTTTATATTAAGTTCTCATTACCATTTTCATCATACTTTCTATGCTATCAGAACGTCCAAAAAGCATGTTGTTTTTATTTTGTCTAAGTTATTTCTATGAAATAATAAGAATGATAACAGGTGCACACAAAACTCGACCCATGCGCTATGACACACACTTTATAAAGTTGAATGGCGTGTGTTAATTTCAAACTTGCGATTGATTTTGAAAAATGAATTGCGTGTTAAACATATTCAGTGCCTTCAGCGCTTTGATTTAAATATTTGAGGATTAGCATACAGTTATATATTGTCTTGACTTTCTGTGCAACACTTGCGAGTGCAATGACTATATCGATATTTTAGATTTATTGTCACATTGATGACGTCATTTAACATCTGTAGCGCTGGCTGTGGTGATTTTTTTAAATAAACGTTTTTCGATTTATGACTTTCAACTAGAATAAATATGTACGTTCTTGGTATCAAATTGTTTGTTTTGTTGAACCTGATTCATGTTGATAGAAATAGTTGACTTTATTGCAAATACCACGTACATCCAAACATTGACTGATATAAAAACTATCTGTTGACCATTATATAAAAAAATATACCAGGCAACGTTATATCAGGCAGATATCAATGCGGTGGTTTGATAAATAGTTATACCAGATCACTCCTACAATTTAGTGGCACATTAAGGTATTAGCATGACATATCAATACTAACGCCGATAGACATGGCTTGTTTTCAATATACTATTATTTGAATGTTAAATACATAATGTAGACAGTTATTCAAGTCTTGAATATTAATATGGGGAGTTTATGTTACACAACTGTTCCTTCATCCCATAAAAGTTTAGAGATTTTGAATTTGTCGATATTTAAAGGAGACTTTTCAACAATACATGCATAACGGTCGAAAATCGAGTTAATGCGACGGAATTATGCTTTTTCGAATGCACAAGTAATGGCAAAAACTTATATCGAAAAATGTATATAACCGTGTATCATAATTTCAATCGTTTTGCTTTTATACACAATTTCACGAAACACTGAATATATTGGCACGATAAAACAAGATTTATAAATGAAGATAACGTATTAGCATATCAAAAAACTTCAACAACCTACCGCATTTAAATAGATAGTGATATAGCTAATGCTGATAATATTGTATAAATAACGCATCAATACATTGCGCTTTTGATATTATTTCCGAATGCGCGGGCTGTCTGTAAATCTAGAGATCCGAAATTAAATATCAAGTGTTTCTTGGTTTGTTCTTGAGTTTCTTGTCAACCAATATTGCTGGCTGCAACTTAATACAATTTATAAAGGCATTGACGTGTTAGAAAATAAGTCAATGTTATTGACTCTTACTTATCAGATATATCCAATATTAATTATCCTATTGATTATTTCTCAATACACATAATTATACGGGCAAAAGCCCGCGAAGCGGGCGTTGACCGTTCATACATATGGGAATTTAGACATAAAATTACATAAGAATACCACATATGGATACTTGTCAAAAAAATTTGCCACGCGACCTATATTTTCGCGATGCTATTTATGGCCTTGAACAAATCAAAAACACTTTGACATATGCTAAATCACATGTAAATACATACCTCAGGAAAAGTTATATCAATGACATCATAGTTGTGTAGCGAATCACACTAAATATTCTCGCATTATTTTTTTTCTTCGCAACCGTTCCAAAATTAAGTCATTACTCAATTATTTCCCCTGAATGCTCTTCTTCAGTGGGTATAAGCCGAAGACTGGTTCACTACATATAGTGACAGTCTTTACCAAACACAATTTAGGTGAACATAACCCGTCTTTAATATATTGTCGAATCTCAGATTTCTGTTGAATTTATTTGCTTTGATCTTTTCGATATCTTATTGTTATTATTATCCTGACAAATCACAAAGGCTTGTTAAAAAATTATTTGTTTTAAACATTATAGTTGGCATCTCTATTCTTTCAGTATTCTCGCGGTATTTCAATAACGACACCCTACTGTTTATTTGTCAGAATTTGTGACGCATTTTCCATTCGCTCTCAGAAAGAAGTTTTACGTGTGATCATGAGCAATATTCTGGTAAGTTGTCGATGTTATCCACTAGAAACACATTTATTTTCAAAATTTAAAGATATTCCGATCTAACTTTTTAGTCTTTTAGCTTTAATTTTTAACGTATTTACACCTCGTCTGCTCGCACTTTACCGATATCCCGAAAGGTTACATATCACTATAATTAGTTAAGGCCTCAAACCACAAAATCCGATACCGTTGGATTTTCGTACAACAATCTTACGTAAACAATCTGCCAGATTCGAAATCAACAAAAAACAAGACACTTATAAATTGTCTGCGTTATTGATCAAATTTTAAGATATTTGTTGGTTTTCCTTTTTTAGAAGCTGTTCTGCGAAGGCAAGAGCTGGGCATCATACAAGCCATTCTATCCAGCAAAACTGACAGTTTTGGTTTACAGATATAAACAAAGGAGGGATTTTGAACTATCAAAATTTCCAAGCTATACACACAGTTATTATCTGTGGTGGTCTGTATTGGTTCTGTTTGTTTACTTGGATGGAACATGTGTGAACTTTTATAGAACTTTGAAAAGTCTATATATGTCTATCTATAAACAAAAATCATCTATGGTATAATAAGATCAGATGTGCAAACAATGTCAAAGGGTTGTTAAATTAACAATTTGAAGGCAATTATGCTGAAAAAATATGAAAGTTCCCATGCAAATTTTGTCTGTATATCGACAAGTGTCTGCCGATAGTTGTCAAACTAGTAATACAAAACTTACCACAAGTATGTAAAAGCACTAAGTACCTGTGATCATTTTAGTAAGATAGTGTAATTCTAAACAGTAGCAAATACCTTGTTTAGTAAATGCATAATGCAATTAATATGATTTCCATTCTATTGTGTAATTAATAAATTGGTTGTTACTTGTCAATCCATGATAAATGATTTATGGCTAGTACAAAACCAGCAATGTTAATTTTGTAAAAGGTAATACAATAACACCACTGTGTAATTTCATATACGTAAATATTCTTGAAATGTAGGTTGATGACAGTGTTTTAGTTTTACTTATTTTGTAACTATTATTTTATGTGCAAATAAATGATGTGAAGTGTTTTTTATCTCCACACAATACCACATACCTTTTTATATATTATGTACTGTGTTATGTGTTATTTGAATGTTTAAATAAAAAATATGGATGATATAAAATGATGCATTCTAATATTTGCATTCAAATTATAACTATAGACAGAGCTCCAGATAAGGGCCGTACAGGCGTAAATACGCCTTTTTCATGAAGATTTACGCATTTATTTTTATAAACTGGACGTAAAATAACGGCATTAATATCCATTTTACGCATTTACGAAAACAATCTGGCCGTACCGATACGTCTGCGTCAGCACGGCGTGATTTATTTTATTGGTCCCTAACCTAACAACGCTTTTCGTTAATTTAAATTACCGAAAAGTTGTAGACTGGGTTCATGTATTTTTGTCTATTCTGTCGCGTGATTTCCTGTAACTTGTAAATCTGTCAAAAACAATATGTCTGCGCGCAATGGAATGCCGGCTTAACCGAAAGCGGTTCAAAACAACACTTTGTTGTCATATAATGGCTATATACGGTGTCGTCTAACCATCCTGACATTGAATATGTAAACCCAGAAAAAGACCTTGTCGCGCCGATATTAAACGATTTGATTGCATCGGTGGCTTAAAACGTTAGAAAACATGATGAGAAACGAATGAGAAAGTGAAATAAGTGTTCATTTACTTAGCTTACTAGTTGGCTTGTGTTTTCTTGTCAAGAAAAATGAAGAAATAGTATAAGTCATTAGTTGTAATGTGTAGTTGTATTTGCATCATAATTCAGAATGGAAAACCTAATACAGTAACTGTTTAAGAAGCTACATATATTTATTATAATTGCTGCAAATGTTTCTGTAAAGTCAGTTATACACCCTTCAATATCCAAGAACACGGGTAGTACAGTACTTCCTGTATTTTTGGATATGGTAGTACAGGTACTAATTGAGTTTAAGCGTTACTCCTTTTCTTTCTGCCAGTGGCAGTACCGTTACTAATTTCACAAATCCTTATCTGGAGCTCTGTATAGAGCTAAGTGTATGCAGTTTAGACTGTGATTTTAGAATTGCTACAAAATGGCTAGTTTTTAGTGGCGACAAAATTTAAACTATTCAACAATAGTTTGCGAAAGAAAATTAGAAACCTGCAAGATACCTGTATTTATTAAATAGTTTAATTGCGAAACAAGTATGTTGTTATGCTGATACACATAACTATACATTGATAATAAATAAGAAGTTAACGTTATAAAGAAGTGGTGTTAACGTTTCCCAACAGTAGAAATCATTCTTCTGATGAAGTCAGTGATATACAGAAGAAATCTCCAGGTATGGCTTTCAATACGTAGTGTGTGTTATTTGACAGTCTAAAACTAATTGGATTAAAAAAATCCTGTCAAATTTGTCAATCAAAATTGATTTGACACATCACATGATTTTTATTATGTTAAATCAGTGTACTGTATGCTAAATGCAACTGCTTAAGCAAGCTGTCAAGTTGAATCGAGACATTTGATGAAACAAACTGTTTCCTGGGTAGGACCAGTACTTAGTGTCTATATGACGTACCATGACGTCGAAAGTCTACAAGAAGTACTAGGTAGAACGAGAAATGTACTTCGACGTACAATTTTCACCGACCCTTGAGTGTTAGCCAATCAGAAGACACCTTACGTCTGTTGCTTTTAGAGATATTTGACATTGAACATTATTATTATTATTATTATTATTATTTATACTGAATTATGCGACTATCGACCGCTTACTCATAGATATTGTGCGTATTTATTAAACATTATGATTATTATAATTTATACCAAATTATGCGACTATCGACCGCTAACTCATAGATATTGTGCGTATTTATTGACCTGGCGTGGCGGAATTAACCTCTGACTTATGCAAGTTATGGTTATCACAAAATACGACCAACGGGGAGGTTATAATACATTATTTATCCCGTTAATGCTTTGTAACTGTTTGGTTACCGTTGGGAATTTCCTACACAGTAATGCGCTGGACGGTCGTGATACTCCGCCTCGCATGATCAATAAATACTCACAATATGCTGAATAATTTTAATTTTAAAAAGGTAACAATTGAATCTTCTTCAAATTTGTATATAATCTATTTCAATGCATTAAATACTTAAATCTCCTTTTTTTAATTTTTTTTTTGCCATTCTGATATTTTTATTCATTTTATCCTCAATTAAAAAAGAGATTTTAAACATTTATTATGAATAAATCTGAAGGAAAAGCGGCTCATGAGACTAGTGTTTTGATTGGCTGTTCAGAAAATGTGTACGTAGAAGTACAAACATGTATGTCGAAGTACAAATTGTACTTTGACGTACAAATATATACTTTGAAGTGTATTTTATATTTATGCCGACGTACAATTATTGTACTTCGCCGTACATTTCTCTTTTTAACTTGTAGGTCTTCTTGACTCAACCCAAATGGTACGCCATAGTATGTCTTTTGGGTTATCTAAAGAATGCTCCCACTTAAGGGTTCAATACAGAGACCTCCCAGTGACTAAGCCAGTTAGCAGACACCCCATCCACTATACCACAGACACCGAACCAGCTATAAATTCCTGTGGCTAGAAAAAAATATATAATAAGATGCTAGATCTTTATGCTTGGAACATGTAACTCGTTTTAAGATGGATTTTTTTTGATGCATTATTAATTATTGCAACAATTATAATATTTTGAAAACAATCATGTCAATGTATTTATTAAAAATACATGGTTATCAAAAAAAACTTCAAAAGCTTTTGCCCGTAAATTAGGTAGCACCTATAATCATATTACTGAATAAATTATGAAACAACGAAATTCGAGTTAAAATAAAGAATTAATATAGCATGTTCAATAAAAAAAATGTTATCAGTAAAATAAGCATACAATGTTTATTATTCCTCCAAAACTTAAAAACAAAACATGAAATTCCGTTTTAATAATATATTTTGGTAATATAAAATATAAGAAAGTAATTATAAAAGCCATTTAAAAATGGGATAGATTTGTTTGGATCTTAATTGTTGAACTTAAGTGTAGCCTCATATATATCCAATACTCTCATAATACCGGTTCTTCTCACAGTATCGTGCATGAAAGGAAAAACCTTTAAGAAGTGCCGGAAAGTTAATGGGTTTTTTTCTTATTTTTTTAGAAGTTGTAATTCATTTGATGGTTATCAATGACTATAACGACGATCATGTTTCTGGTTGGGTTGTATATACCTCATATTATACACAATGATGTGAGAACGTTGACATGAATATGATCTATTATCTCCCTTGTAACCTATTATGTCCCTTGAAGTATAAAAAAGTTCCGTTTAATAACAAAACCCTTCATTGCTTTCACAATTGATTGACGATGTTTTTCAGTTCAATTAAATACTTATTTTCAATATTGAATAATAAAAATATAATTATTCTTTATAAATAACCATATTGCTCACTCGGAGTTATGAAGTTTCATAGGATGTCGCGAGCGTTCGAATTTCGGTTGCTACGCATGTACTGTTAAGAACTCTTCTACAAGAGTTAATAAACGCCCATGTAAGACTTAGTTAAAGAGAATAACACGTACTGTCTCATCGTTTTGTAATATATCAGGCGAGGCGAGGCTAAGAATAATATAACGGCGAATCTTGCCGAGCCGTTATTTTATTCGTGCCGAGCCTGATATATTGCAAAACGATGGGGCAGTAAACTATTATTCTGTTTATCATACCACACTTTCCTAAAAATCTGCAAAACAATCCATTTTTTATATTTTAAATGTGTACGCTGATTTTGCTGATCCGTATTTTACACGTTACATACATGTAGCAACGGCGTTCGAAAAGACGAGGCAAATAATAGCTTATTTTAAACATCCTATAGAGAAAAAAAGTTTTTTAATCGAAGGACACACTTCACCGAATGGTTTGGAGACGCCATTTTGTAGATGTGTATTGAAATTGACATTTTGATGGTGGTGTCAATATTGACATTAGCGTGTTAAATCGTTTGTTAGATGGTCGCTTAGCGACCGTCAAAGGTGGTAAGTCTAAAATTCAGGTCTATACGCCTTAGCTACTAGAAGCCCAATACCCGCTTACTACGCGTATCCGCGCGAGAAAGAGTTGTATAATTTATGCAAGAGGTTTGAGTTCTCCAATTATATGCATTCACAAATGTAAACATGATATTAATATCGTGTTAAATGCAATAGTTTCGAACGGTGCTTTTATAGAAAAGAATCAATAAACAATGATCGTATTGTACGTGTCGCGGAGGAGATTGTTCATGAATGAATAAAATAGTCCACTTTCTGCAGCGTCTTCATTGACGTAGTATTTTTGCTCAGGCCATTCATAATATGAGGCTATTAGATGCGCCTGTCGATAAACAAAGGAAAGTCCACGGGCGATAACAACGCAATAGGTTACGCTCTCACATACACCTCAATGACATAGTATAGGTCATTCGTAAATTGAGGCTATTAAAAGATTCGGGAAAAAGTTAACGCTTTTTTATATTCTCAATTTATAAAACGTTGAACATAAGTTCGACAATAACTTCAGCGATACGATAGACAAAAACAAAAAAATGTTTCATAATCGCTAAACCCGAATATTACCAACAATTTATAATAACAATACGAATGACCTGTTTCGTAACCTCGTTTATGCTACTACTGCGGGTATTTCTGGAAAACGTTCTTTGGTTCTCAACAGATAGCGGCGATCTTTTGCATTTACGGGTGCTAGCAACGCAATAGTAGAAGGTTAGTAGAAGGTTTAGCTTTTTTATATTCACAGTTCTCAATACATAGACAGTTGGGTATGAGTTCATCAATTAAAACAGGCATACTTTAGGCAACCTCGAAAATGCTTTATAATCGCTAAACCCGAAAACAACTCAATATATTATATTAGATATATTTACAACAATAAATATCTTTAAAAAATGTAGTCGGCGTTTACGCTGACTTTGAAATAAAGTTTGCAATTTACTTTTCTAAATACATAAATTCAATTAAACAAAAGTTAAACTAATGTGTTGTGTTTTTCACTTGTAAGTTGCATATTCACCGCATGAAATGTGCGTTAGCGTTTACAAATCACACATTAGTGTGAGAAGATAAAAAATATACTACGGCAGAGCACTTCATATGTGTCCTCATATGCCTTGTTATTTGTATCTTTCTTCACTATCGAAATATATCGTATGTTGATATTTGATTTAAACGCAGTTTTCTTTCGACATATTTAAATCACACGCCAATAGCGCCGTCATGCGAAAATGGGTCTCATGCGTTTCGGCAAGCGTTTAATAAACCCAACATGTGCTTTTGCGCAGTCAGGCTATAGGCGATGTTGTTCGTTATAAAATCACTAAATATGTTATGTTTCTCCTTACCAGAAGGAGAGATAGCTGAGTGGGCTATTTATATAATGGGCGCATATGGAATAAGACCCATTTTCGCATGACGAGGGTCATTACAAATCTAATTGCGAATTGAAAATGCCACATTTAAGGACAATGCTTTTTGATACAAAATTGAATTCAAAATAGCAAACTTGCTGATAATAGCAGCCTATCCACACATTAAGGAATGATTTCCAGACGTGCTGACCAAGTACGGCAAACATTGTGGTATGATAATTAAACGATTTTCTCTTATCGTGACACTATAATATTTCGCTAATGATTGTTTTCTCATCTTGGAGGCGAAAGTGAAATTCTGGAAGATGGATTGTAACGCGTAATTGTAACAGGGCCACAATTTGTGTCGTTTGAGCATGCAGAGAGTAGTCCGGAATTCCTTACACTGAACAGTGCTACATCCTTTGAATTGAGCACATACGCAGTGATGTAGCAAAAATTCAGAGGTTGTATCTCGAATCAGCTTATTTAATATTCGAAAATATTCATGCGTGTCTGTTGGCGTTATGTAAAAGTCACTAAGATGAAATCTGAGTCAAACAGCTACGCCGAAAAGCGCATTAGTGCTCTACACCTATGTTTATGTCAGCGTTGTTGACACCGTGTGAACTGCTCGGGTAACAAGTAAAGCATAAACAGCAATGTTTATATACTTTTATTCCTGCATATACAATATACGAAGATTATTGTATATTTTGAATTTGTATATGGTGTCAAAAATCAAAAGTTTTGTACACGGAACTTTCATTATTAATTTATATTCTTGGTGAGATAAGTACTTGAAATAAAAAAAATATTCCTTTAACATGATGGTGACTGTAAATTTTCTTTATATTAAGTTCTCATTACCATTTTCATCATACTTTCTATGCTATCAGAACGTCCAAAAAGCATGTTGTTTTTATTTTGTCTAAGTTATTTCTATGAAATAATAAGGATGATAACAAGTGCACACAAAACTCGACCCATGCGCAATGACTCGCACTTTATAAAGTTGAATGGCGTGTGTTAATTTCAAACTTGCGATTGATTTTGAAAAATGAATTAGGTGTTAAACATCTACAGTGCCTTCAGTGGTTTGATTTAAATAGTTGAGGATTAGCATACAGTTATATATTGTCTTGACTTTCTGTGCAACAATTGCGAGTGCAATGACTATATCGATATTTTAGATTTATTGTCACATTGATGACGTCATTTAACATCTGTAGCGCTGGCTGTGGTGATTTTTTTTTAAATAAACGTTTTGCGATTTATGACTTTCAACTAGAATAAATATGTACGTTCTTGGTATCAACTTGTTTGTTTTGTTGAACCTGATTCATGTTGATAGAAATAGTTGACTTTATTGCAAATCCCACGTACATCCAAACATTGACTGATATAAAAACTATCTGTTGACCATGATATAAAAAAATATACCTGGCAACGTTATATCAGGCAGATATCAATGCGGTGGTTTGATAAATAGTTATATCAGATCACTCCTACAATTTAGTGGCACATTAAGGTATTAGCATGACATATCAATTTTACCGCCGATTGACATGGCTTGTTTTCAATATACTATTATTTGAATGTTAAATACATAATGTAGACAGTTTTTCAAGTCTTAGATATTAGTATGGGGAGTTTATGTTACACAACTGTTCCTTCATCCCATAAAAGTTTAGAGATTTTGAATTTGTCGATATTTAAAGGAGACTTTTCAACAATACATGCATAACGGTCGAAAATCGAGTTTATGCGACGGAATTATGCTTTTTCGAATGCACAAGTAATGGCAAAAACTTATATCGAAAAATGTATATAACCGTGTATCATAATTTCAATCGTTTTGCTTTTATACACAATTTCACGAAACACTGAATATATTGGCACGATAAAACAAGATTTATAAATGAAGATAACGTATTAGCATATCAAAAAACTTCAACAACCTACCGCATTTAAATAGATAGTGATATAGCTAATGCTGATAATATTGTATAAATAACGCATCAATACATTGCGCTTTTGATATTATTTCCGAATGCGCGGGCTGTCTGTAAATCTAGAGATCCGAAATTTAATATCAAGTGTTTCTTGGTTTGTTCTTGAGTTTCTTGTCAACCAATATTGCTTGCTGCAACTTAATACAATGTATAAAGGCATTGACGTGTTAGCAAATAAGTTATTGTTATTGACTCTTACTTATCAGATATATCCAATATTAATTATCCTATTGATTATTTCTCAATACACATAATTATACGGGCAAAAGCCCGCGAAGCGGGCGTTGACCGTTCATACATATGGGAATTTAGACATAAAATTACATAAGAATACCACATATGGATACGTGTCAAAAAAATTTGCCACGCGACATATATTTTCGCGATGCTATTTATGGCCTTGAACAAATCAAAAACACTTTGACATATGCTAAATCACATGTAAATACATACCTCAGGAAAAGTTATATCAATGACATCATAATTGTGTAGCGAATCACACTTAATATTCTCGCATTATTTTTTTTTCTTCGCAACCGTTCCAAAATTAAGTCATTACTCAATTATCTCCCCTGAATGCTCTTCTTCAGTGGGTATAAGCCGAAGACTGGTTCACTACATATAGTGACAGTCTTTACCAAACACAATTTAGGTGAACATAACCCGTCTTAAATATATTGTCGAATCTCAGATTTCTGTCGAATTTATTTGCTTTGATCTTTTCGATATCTTATTGTTATTATTATCCTGACAAATCACAAAGGCTTGTAAAAAAATTATTTGTTTTAAACATTATAGTTGGCATCTCTATTCTTCCAGTATTCTCGCGGTATTTCAATAACGACACCCTACTGTTTATTTGTCAGAATTTGTGACGCATTTTCCATTCGCTCTCAGAAAGAAGTTTTACGTGTGATCATGAGCAATATTCTGGTAAGTTGTCGTTGTTATCCACCAGAAACACATTTATTTTCAAAATTTAAAGATATTCCGATCTAACTTTTTAGTCTTTTAGCTTTAATTTTTAACGTATTTACACCTCGTCTGCTCGCACTTTACCGATATCCCGAAAGGTTACATATCACTATAATTAGTTAAGGCCTCAAACCACAAAATCCGATACCGTTGGATTTTCGTACAACAATCTTACGTAAAAAATCTGCCAGATTCGAAATCAACAAAAAACAAGACACTTATAAATTGTCTGCGTTATTGATCAAATTTTAAGATATGTGTTGGTTTTCCTTTTTTAGAAGCTGTTCTGCGAAGGCAAGAGCTGGGCATCATACAAGCCATTCTATCCAGCAAAACTGACAGTTTTGGTTTACAGATATAAACAAAGGAGGGATTCCTGAACTATCAAAATTTCCAAGCTATGCACACAGTTATTATCTGTGGTGATCTTTATTGGTTCTGTTTGTTTACTTGGATGGAACATGTGTGAACTTTTATAGAACTTTGAAAAGTCTATATATGTCTATCCATAAACAAAAACCATCTATGGTATAATAAGATCAGATGTGCAAACAATGTCAAAGGGTTGTTAAATTAACAATTTGAAGGCAATTATGCTGAAAAATATGAAAGTTCCCATGCAAATTTTGTCTGTATATCGACAAGTGTCTGCCGATAGTTGTCAAACTAGTAATACAAAACTTACCACAAGTATGTAAAAGCACTAAGTACATGTGATCATTTTAGTAAGATAGTGTAATTCTAAACAGTAGCAAATACCTTGTTTAGTAAATGCATAATGCAATTAATATGATTTCCATTCTATTGTGTAATTAATGAATTGGTTGTTACTTGTCAATCCATGATAAATGTTTTATGGCTAGTACAAAACCAGCAATGTTAATTTTGTAAAAGGTAATATAATAACACCACTGTGTAATTCCATATACGTAAATATTCTTGAAATGTAGGTTGATGACAGTGTTTTAGTTTTACTTATTTTGCAACTATTATTTTATGTGCAAATAAATGATGTGAAGTGTTTTGCATCTCCACACAATACCACATACCTTTTTATATATTATGTACTGTGTTATGTGTTATTTGAATGTTTAAATAAAAAATATGGATGATATAACATGATGCATTCTAATATTTGCATTCAAATTGTAACTATAGACCAGAGCTCCAGATAAGGGCCGTACATGCGTAAATACGCCTTTTTCATGAAGATTTACGCATTTATTTTTATAAACTGGACGTAAAATAACGGCATTAATATCCATTTTACGCATTTACGAAAACAATCTGGCCGTACCGATACGTCTGCGTCAGCACGGCGTGATTTATTTTATTGGTCCCTAACCTAACAACGCTTTTCGTTAATTTAAATTACCGAAAAGTTGTAGACTGGGTTCATATATTTGTGTCTATTCTGTCGCGTGATTTCCTGTAACTTGTAAATCTGTCAAAAACAATATGTCTGCGCGCAATGGAATGCCGGCTTAACCGAAAGCGGTTCAAAACAACACTTTGCTGTCATATAATGGCTACATACGGTGTCGTCTAACCATCCTGACATTAAATATGTAAACCCAGAAAAAGAGATTGTCGCCCCGATATTAAACGATTTGATTGCATCGGTGGCTTAAAACGTTAGAAAACATGATGAGAAACGAATGAGAAAGTGAAATAAGTGTTCATTTACTTAGCTTACTAGTTGGCTTTTGTTTTCTTGTCAAGAAAAATGAAGAAATAGTATTAGTCATTAGTTGTAATGTGTAGTTGTATTTGCATCATAATTCAGAATGGAAAACCTAATACAGTAACTGTTTAAGAAGCTACATATATTTATTATAATTGCTGCAAATGTTTCTGTAAAGTCAGTTATACACCCTTCAATATCCAAGAACACGGGTAGTACAGTACTTCCTGTATTTTTGGATATGGTAGTACAGGTACTAATTGAGTTTAAGCGTTACTCCTTTTCTTTCTGCCAGTGGCAGTACCGTTACTAATTTCACAAATCCTTATCTGGAGCTCTGTATAGAGCTAAGTGTATGCAGTTTAGACTGTGATTTTAGAATTGCTACAAAATGGCTAATAGTTTAATTGCGAAACAAGTATGTTGTTATGCTGATACACATAACTATACATTGATAATAAATAAGAAGACAATTAGTGGTGTTAAAGTTTCCCAACAGTAGAAATCATTCTTCTGATGAAGTCAGTGATATACAGAAGAAAGCTCCAGGTATGGCTTTCAATACGTAGTGTGTGTTATTTGACAGTCTAAAACTTATTGGATTAAAAAAATCCTGTCAAATTTGTCAATCAAAATTGATTTGACACATCACATGATTTTTATTATGTTATATCAGTGTACTGTATGCTAAATGCAACTGCTTAAGCAAGCTGTCAAGTTGAATCGAGACATTTGATGAAACAAACTGTTTCCTGGGTAGGACCAGTACTTAGTGTCTATATGACGTACCATGACGTCGAAAGTCTACAAGAAGTACTAGGTAGAACGAGAAATGTACTTCGACGTACAATTTTCACCGACCCTTGAGTGTTAGCCAATCAGAAGACACCTTACGTCTGTTGCTTTTAGAGATATTTGACTTTGAACATTATTATTATTATTATTATTTATACTGAATTATGCGACTATCGACCGCTTACTCATAGATATTGTGCGTATTTATTAAACATTATTATTATTATAATTTATACCAAATTTTGCGACTATCGACCGCTAACTCATAGATATTGTGCGTATTTATTGACCTGGCGTGGCGGAATTAACCTCTGACTTATGCAAGTTATGGTTATCTTATAATACGACCAACGGGGAGGTTATAATACATTATTTATCCCGTTAATGCTTTGTAACTGTTTGGTTACCGTTGGGAATTTCCTACACAGTAATGCGCTGGACGGTCGTGATACTCCGCCTCGCATGATCAATAAATACTCACAATATGCTGAAAAATTTTAATTTTAAAAAGGTAACAATTGAATCTTCTTCAAATTTGTATATAATCTATTTCAATGCATTAAATACTTAAAACTTCTATTTGTTGTTTTTTTGCCATTCTGATATTTTTATTCATTTTATCCTCAATTAAAAAAGAGATTTTAAACATTTATTATGAATAAATCTGAAGAAAAAGCGGCTCATGAGACTAGTGTTTTGATTGGCTGTTCAGAAAATGTGTACGTAGAAGTACAAACATGTATGTCGAAGTACAAATTGTACTTTGACGTACAAATATATACTTTGAAGTGTATTTTATATTTATGTCGACGTACAATTATTGTACTTCGCCGTACATTTCTCTTTTTAACTTGTAGGTCTTCTTGACTCAACCCAAATGGTACGCCATAGTATGTCTTTTGGGTAATCTAAAGAATGCTCCCACTTAAGGGTTCAATACAGAGACCTCCCAGTGACTAAGACAGTTAGCAGACACCCCATCCACTATACCACAGACACCGAACCAGCTATAAATTCCTGTGGCTAGAAAAAAAATAAGATGCTAGATCTTTAAGCTTGGAACATGTAACTCGTTTTAAGATCGATTTTTTTTGGATGCATTACTTAATTATTGCAACAATTATAATATTTTGAAAACAATCATGTCCATGTATTTATTAAAAATACATGGTTATCAAAAAAAAACTTTAAAAGCTTTTGCCCGTAAATTAGGTAGCACCTATAATCATATTACTGAATAAATTATGAAACAACGAAATTCGAGTTAAAATAAAGAATTAATATAGCATGTTCAATAAAAAAAAATGTTATCAGTAAAATAAGCATACAATGTTAATTATTCCTCCAAAACATAAAAACAAAACATGAAATTCCGTTTTAATAATATATTTTGGTAATAAAAAATTTAAGAAAGTAATTATAAAAGCCATTTAAAAATGGGATAGAATTTGTTTGGATCTTAATTGTTGAACTGATGTGTAACCTCATATATATCCATTACTCTCATAATATCGGTTCTTCTCATAGTATCGTGCATTAAAGGAAAAACCTTTAAGAAGTGCCGGAAAGTTATTTTTTTCTTATTTTTTTTAGAAGTTGTAATTCATTTGATGGTTATCAATGACTATAACGACGATCATGTTTCTGGTTGGGTTGTATATACCGCATATTATACACAATGATGTGAGAACGTTGACATGAATATGATCTATTATCTCCCTTTGTAACCTATTATGTCCCTTGAAGTATAAAAAAGTTTCGTTTAATAACAAAAACATTCACTGCTTTCACAAGTGATTAACGATGTTTTTCAGTTCAATTAAATACTTATTTTCAATATTGAATATTTAAAATATAATTAATCTTTATAAATACGCATATTGCTAAAACAAATTCATGAAGTTTCATTGGATGCCGCGAGCGTTCGAATTTCGGATGCTACGCATGTACTTTTAAGAACTCTTCTACAAGAGTTAATAAACGCCCATGTGATAAGACATAGTTATAGAGAAAAACACGTACTGTCTCATCGTTTTGTAATATATCAGGCGAGGCTAAGAATAATATAACGGCGAATCTTGCCGTGCCGTCATTTTATTCGTGCAGAGCCTGATATATTACAAAACGATGAGGCAGTAAACTATTATTCTGTTTATCATACCACACTTTCCTACAAATCTGCAAAACAATCCATTTTTTATATTTTAAATTTGTATGCTGATTTTGCTGATCCGGCTTTTACACGTTACATACATGTAGCAACGGCGTTCGAAAAGACGACGCAAATAATCGCTTGTTTTAAACATCGTATAGAGAAAAAAAGTTGTTTAATCGAAGGACACACTTCACCGAATGGTTTGGAGACGCCATTTTGTAGATGTGTATTGAAATTGACATTTTAATGGTGGTGTCAATATTGACATTAGCGTGTTAAATCGTTTGTTAGATGGTCGCTTAGCGACCGTCAAAGGTGGTAAGTCTAAAATTCAGGTCTATACGCCTTAGCTACTAGGAGCCCAATACCCGCTTACTACGCGTATCCGCGCGAGAAAGAGTTGTATAATTTATGCAAGAGAATGGAGTTGTCCAATTATATGCATTCACAAATGGAAACATGATATTAATATCGTGTTAAATGCAATAGTTCGAACGGTGCTTTTATAGAAAAGAATCAATAAACAATGATCGTATTGTTCGCGGAGGAGATTGTTTATGAATGAATAAAATAGTCCACTTTCTGCAGCGTCTTCATTGACGTAGTATTTTTGCTCAGTCCATTCATAATATGAGGCTATTAGATGCGCCTGTCGATAAACAAAGGAAAGTCCACGGGCGATAACAACGCAATAGGTTACGCTCTCACATACACCTCAATGACATAGTATAGGTCATTCGTAAATTGAGGCTATTAAAAGATTCGGGAAAAAGTTAAAGCTTTTTTATATTCTCAATTTATAAAACGTTGAACATAAGTTCAACAATAACTTCAGCGATACGATAGACAAAAACAAAAAAAATGTTTCATAATCGCTAAACCCGAATAAATAAAAAAAATATTTCGCTAATGATTGTTTTCTCATCTTGGAGGCGAAAGTGAAATTCTGGAAGATGGATTGTAACGCGTAATTGTAACAGGGCCACAATTTGTGTCGTTTGAGCATACAGAGAGTAGTCCGGAATTCCTTACACTGAACAGTGCTACATCCTTTGAATTGAGCACATACGCAGTGATGTAGCAAAAATTCAGAGGTTGTATCTCGAATCAGCTTATTTAATATTCGAATGCGTGTCTGTTGGCGTTATGTAAAAGTCACTAAGATGAAATCTGAGTCAAACAGCTACGCCGAAAAGCGCATTAGTGCTCTATACCTATGTTTATGTCAGCGTTGTTGACACCGTGTGAACTGCTCGGGTAACAAGTAAAGCTTAAACAGCAATTTTTATATACTTTTATTCCTGCATATACAAGATACGAAGATTATTGTATATTTTGAATTTGTACATGGTGTCAAAAATCAAAAGTTGTGTATATGGAACTTTCATTATGAATTTATATTCTTGGTGAGATAGGTATTTGATATAAAAAAAAATTCCTTTAATATAATGGTGACTGCAAAATTTCTTTATATTAAGTTCTCATTACCAGTTTCATAATACTTTCTATGCAATCAGAACGTCTAAAAACCATGTTGTTTTAATTTTGTGTAAGTTATTTCTATGAAATAATAAGGATGATAAAAAGTGCACACAAAACTCGACCCGTGCGCTATGACACACACTTTATAAAGTTGAATGGCGTGTGTTCATTTCAAACTTGCGATTGATTTTGAAAAATGAATTGCGTGTTAAATTATGCAATAGCGAACATCTTTAGTGCCTTGTCGGACCGTATTTGGTACAAAAACGAATATGGTACATTTGTACCATATTCGGCCGAATATGGTACAAATGTACCATACTCGGACCGAAGATGGTACAATTTTCGACCGAATATGGTACAAACATTGTACCATATTCGGTTGGAATAAGTTTTTCTATGCTCGCCAAAACGTATTTGGTACATACCAAAAAAACTCATAAAAATGAAAATGGCCTACGTATATGGTACATAAATTATGTATTTCTTAATAAATGAAATAGTCTGCCGATGTGTAAACTTTTTTTCAAACTCAAATACATTGTATTAACCTAATATTGGAAGTGACAAAAGTATCATCATCATCATCATCATCATCATCATCATCATCATCATCATCATCATCATCATCATCATCATCATCATCATCATCATCATCATCATCATCATCATCGTCGTCGTCGTCGTCGTCGTCGTCGTCGTCGTAACTAGCAGTAACAGAAACAGCTAACCTAACCACACTTTACATGGATTTTGCTGGTTGTGTAACTGTTTCGCCGGCTAGCTCAGTCGGTTGCGCGTCAGATTGGCACGCAGGCGGCCTGGGTTCGATTCCCGGGCGGGCCAGATACTTTCGTGGAGATCATTAATAGCAATTTTCAAATTTTTAAAACTTTTTTTTTCGAAAGTGTATTTTCACCAAAATCCGATTTAAGAGATTTTGAGCTCTTTTAAATGAATATATCTCTCCAAAAATAAGGATGTTTGACTGGCTGCTTTAGACAGGTGTGACTGTATTCCTAAACATTACTTTGTAAAGTTGATTTGTCGTTCCGACGTCATATTGCTGAGAAGCCGACAAAGCTTTGAAGTTTCCGATTTTTTCTTTGATAACGTGCCGCTTTAAAAAGGCGGGAATTTTGCACACGAGTCTTACTCAGAAGTCAGTAACCATATTTGACTTGGCGGTCGGCAAGAAAAGTTGTGATTTTCGACTAGAAAGAATTGAAATCCAAACTTTCTTCAAACTTCAAAAGAATTCTTGACAGTAAGTACTGTACATAATTTTAATTTTCAGTTGTCTTAATATGCATTGATGTTTTAACATGCATTGATTTTTATGTTTTATGCCCCCCCCCCCCTCAGAGTGCATTTGCAGTTGTCCGTCCGTCTATCCAATTGTCCGTGGCATTCCTTCCGGGTGCGTAACTCCTAAACTGCTAAAATATTTAAGCTACAGTCATTTTTTCGAAAGTGTATTTTCCACCAAAATCAGATCGAGCTCCTGTAATCTGTAGATTTGAACATTTTAAATTTTATGGAGTTTATAGGTCTTTGACCTTCGAACCCTGCCTAGTCGTGACTTCTGGTGAGCGACCTAGGCCCCCAGGGCCCCTTCTTTATATCCCTTCCATCCACGTAGCATTGGTTTCTACAGACCGTTTGTCCGTTGACCGCCATAAGTTTGCCCGCTATTTTTCCCCTGAATTTGAATTCGGTTGGATTTCAATGAAACTTTACATGAAGTACTTGCTACTTTTATTGCGCATATTGCCCGGAAGTTCGGATTGTAAATTTTAGCGGAGCTATCAGACGAGTGATTTTAGCTCAGCTCATGTCGTGAGACATTCGTTTTCGACACGCGGTGTTCAATACAAGCTCTATTAACTAATGAAGTATAAATGTATAATAACTTATTATATTATTTCAGATGAAGGAAGCAATTAGGAGAAAAAGGAAGCAATTAGGGTGCTTGCCCAGGTCGAAGTACGACATTATTGTCAGATGTTTAAACGGATCGTTCGATGTCCCTGTGAAGAAACGGACACCTGAAGAGAATAATTGTTTGGCCATGATTAGAAAACGTAAGGACTTCGAGCTTGGTGACCGGGGTTCTTTATTGTGTGGCGGAAAGCAAGTCCTTGTGAAAGAAGATCTTCCTAGATTTGTTGAGAAGATGTTCATGGAAAACAAAGGATGTGGAGCAAGGGTTATTTACAACAAACTGAAAGTAAATTACACGGGGTTCTCGGAACAAGCTATCCTTGAAATACTGTACAATAGCAAGTATTACCATGAGAAGTATCCGAGATTTACAAACAAGCCAAAGCCAAAGACAATTACAGAAGAGGAACCAGGCAAAAGATGGCAGATTGACATAATTAACATGAAAAATCAAAGTGTTAGCTACAAGGGGTCCACATACAGTTATATTCTACAAGTCGTGGACGTTTATTCTAGGTACGTTATGCCAAAACCCCTGAAAACGAAGAGTTCGCGTGAAGTTGCAAAGGCATTAGAGGACGTGTTGATGGTTAACCTTGCCCCTGACATCATCCAATGTGACAACGGACTGGAATTTAAAGGCCCTAGTATGAAACTTTTGTTGAACAAGTACAACATCAAAATGATCAATAGTAGGCCGTATCATCCTCAATCACAGGGCAAGTGTGAAAGGTCAAACAGTGTTATAAAGGCCAAGATTCTATTTGCAACAAAAAGTAAACGTGGATTTAACTGGGTCGAAGGGCTTCAAGATTTAGCCTATGCCATAAACACAAGTTTCAAACGAGTTCTTGGGGGTCTCACGCCCTTTGAAGCCTACTACGGAAGAAGTCATGTTTTTACCAAAGAACGTCATAGTTCTCGTGAAATAAAGAAAACCATACGGCGAGCAAATAAAAAGGCTTACAGGTCGCTGTTGAAAAACGCAACTTCCCCAAGCAAGTACAAAGTAGGAGAGACAGTATTAATTCGCTATCCCTTTCGAAAATCCAGGGTGCCAACCAAAAGATATGTTATCGAAGGCAAGGTAGAAAAAGTAAAACGAAATGGTGTTTATATCGTGTCATTTCAAGTACCGAACAAACCCGAACTTGGATTCGTAAGCAAATCGGTTGGGGTCGAAAACATGACTAGCCTAACTGTTGCGTTAGAGAAACAACGAAAAATTAAAAAACATTCATTAAAACAGAACCGCTCAGAGAAACAAAATCACAGAACTAAGTACTATCATGTTTTAACACACCATGAAAATCTGCAGTTGTTGGATGGGGTGAATATTGCCATGGACCCAAATCCGGATGGAAATTGTCAATTTGCTGCTATATCGCATCAACTTGGTAAAATTGGTATATACAAAGACGTAGATGCTTTACGTAAGGAAGCAGTCCATCACATTGTAGAAAACAGATATTTCTATGAAACTGTTGTCTATGATGAAACATTTGATGAATACGTTAAGAATATGTCTAAGAATGGGACATACGGCGACAACCTCACGCTCATTGCACTTATGAGAGAATATAATTTGCAGTGCCTGGTAGTTTCTACCCGAGGACTAGAACACTCATCAATTGTGTCAGCAGATGGAAAGTTCGATGGTGATGTTGGAACAATTGCATTGGGGTATTTCCCAGAAGGATTTGGCATGCATTACGTTAGTATCCGTATCAATCAACGCGTGTACAAGGACATAATATCACGCTTAGAACAGTCGTATGACAACGGTGACTCTGGCGACAGCGCTGCGTCTGGCGACAACGCTGCGTCAGGCGACAACGCTGCGTCTGGCGACAACGGTGACTCTGGCGACAACGGTGACTCCGGCGACACCGCTGCGTCTGGCGACAACACTGCATCTGGCGACAACGCTGCGTCTGGCGACAACGGTGACTCTTGCGACAACGGTGACTCCGGCGACAACGGTGACTCCAGCGACAACGGTGACTCCGGCGACAACGGTGACTCCGGCGACAACGCTGCGTCTGGCGACAACGGTGACTCCGGCGACAACGCTGCGTCTGGCGACAACACTGCATCTGGCGACAACGCTGCGTCTGGCGACAACGGTGACTCTTGCGACAACGGTGACTCCGGCGACAACGGTGACTCCAGCGACAACGGTGACTCCGGCGACAACGGTGACTCCGGCGACAACGCTGCGTCTGGCGACAACGGTGACTCCGGCGACAACGGTGACTCTGGCGACAACGGTGACGTCTCTGTGTGTTCAGCCCTGAAAGAGCTTCAAGATATGATAAACAATAGGAGGGCACAGAAGCGAACGACTTTTCCATTTCTGATGTTACCACTTCACATTCAAGTTGAAATTTTTAAGTTCTGCATACAATCAAACCCGTCAATCCAGTTTGTGTTGGCGAAGGTCGGCAAACCCTTTAGAGATTTAATAAGGTCAATGAGTTTGCAAACACCTAGAATTCACATTCGGCCGGATATTGGACTAGATACTAGTAACAGAAATCCTGTTAGCGTTCGTTTCCTATTAACAAGAGCGGGCAGAAACAGCGGTCTTATTTCGGCAATAAATGAAATCATCAAGGGGCCAAAATGGGCAAACGCATGGCTGCGTTTGCGTGTTAGTGGAATCGGTTGGTATGATATCATAGATGTCATGTACAGACATTACAGGTGAAATATACATGTATATCGGTGTTTGGAAACCTGTTATGTTATTTTTGTGATTGATGATTATGTTCTTCTACCGGAATTTTGTTGTCATTTGCTCATTTACTGGTAACTTTTTACGAAGCACATTTGGGATATTTTGGCTGCTACTAAAATGAATGTATATATGTATATTATGTCTTGTCAAAATGCTACAGTTGGATTAAAATTTAAATGCTGTTCTATGTTCTTCAATATTACTTTGAAAAATCCTGTCAGTATACCAATAAATGAAAAAAGTACAAGTTTGTTGAATCTCTTGAATGAAACAAATTATAAAATACAAAATGTAAAATGAATATGTGATGATGATGATGACAAAACATTTGTGATGATGATGATGGTAAAAAAATTGTGATGATGATGGTGGTGGTGATGATGATGACAGTGGTTATGATGATTGGGGTTTGATGATTGTGGTGATGATGATGATGATGATGATAATGATGATGATGATGATGATAACAAACGTTTTGGGATGATGATGACAGCGATGTTTATCGGACGATGATGATGGTTATAATGATGATGATAAGTTTTTAGATGATGATGACGGCGATGTTTATCGGCCGACGATGATGATAATGATGATGATGATAACAAAATATTTGTGATGATGATGATGGCGATGTTTATTGGCCGATGATGATGATGATATTCTCATCGTCGTCATCATCATCACAACATCCTCATTATCGACCGAAAACATCGCTGTCATTATCATCACAAAAAAAACTTTTGTGATCACCATTACGATCATGATAATGGATATGATGATGTTGGTTTTGATGGTGATGATGATGGTGGTGTTGGTAAAGATAACAACGATGATGATCATTGGGGTGTTGGTAATTGATGTGATGATGATGATGATGATGATGATGATGATGATGATGATGATGATGATGATGAGATAACGATGATGATGATGATGATGATGATGATGAGATAACGATGATGATGATGATGATGATTACGATGATGAGTGTGTATCATATTCGGAACGAATGTGGTACATTTTTCATCCGAATATGGTACAAGTTTGTACCATATTCGGTCAGGCATTTTACCCCAAAACTGCAGATACGTATATGGTACAATTAGACAGTTGTACCATATTCGGCCGAATATGGTACAAACTTGTACCATATTCGTTTTTGTACCAAATACGGTCCGACAGTGCCTTCAGCGCTTTGATTTAAATAGTTGAGGATTAGCATACAGTTATATATTGTCTTGACTTTCTGTGCAACACTTGCAAGTGCAATGACTAAATCGATATTTTAGATTTATTGTCCCATTGATGACGTCATTTAACATCTGTAGCGCTGGCTGTGGTGATTTTTTTTAAATAAACGTTTTGCGATTTATGACTTTCAACTAGAATAAAATATGTACGTTCTTGGTATCAAATTGTTTGTTTTGTTGAACCTGATTCATGTTGATAGAAATAGTTGACTTTATTGCAAATCCCACGTACACCCAAACATTGACTGATATAAAAACTGTTGACCATGATATAAAAATATATCAGGCAACGTTATATTAGTCAGATATCAATGCGGTGGTTTGATAAATAGTTATATCAGATCACTCCTACAATTTAGTGGCACATTAAGGTATAAGCATGACATATCAATATTAACGCCGATTGACATGGCTTGTTTTCAATATACTATTATTTGAATGTTAAATACATAATGTAGACAGTTTTTCAAGTCTTAGATATTAGTATGGGGAGTTTATGTTACACAACTGTTCCTTCATCCCATAAAAATTTAGAGCTTTTGAATTTGTCGATATTTAAAGGAGACTTTTCAACAATACATGCATAACGGTCGAAAATCGAGTTCGTGCGCGGAATTATGCTTTTTCGAATGCACAAGTAATGGCAAAAACTTATATCGAAAAATGTATATAACCGTATATCATAATTTCAATCGTTTTGCTTTTATACACTATTTCACGAAACACTGAATATATTGGCACGATGAAACAAGATTTATAAATCAAGATAACGTATTAGCATATCAAAAAACTTCAACAATCTACCGCATTTAAATAGATAGTGATATAGCTAATGCTGATAATATTGTATAAATAACGCATCAATACATTGCGCTTTTGATGTTATTTCCGAATGCGCGGGCTCTCTGTAAATCTAGAGATCCGAAATTAAATATCAAATGTTTCTTGGTTTGTTCTTGAGTTTCTTGTCAACCAATATTGCTTGCTGCAACTTAATACAATTTATAAAGGCATTGACGTGTTAGTAAATAAGTCAATGTTATTGACTCTTACTTATCAGATATATTCAATATTAATTATCCTATTGATTATTTCTCAATACACATAATTATACTGAATAAATTATGAAACAACAAAATTCGAGTTAAAATAAAGCATTTATATAGCATGTTCAATAAAAAAAATGTTATCAGTAAAATAAGCATACAATGTTAATTATTCCTGCAAAACATAAAAACAAAACATGAAATTCCGTTTTAATGATATATTTTGGAAATATAAAATATAAGAAAGTACTTATAAAAGCCATTTAAAAATGGGATAGAATTTGTTTGGATCTTTCTTGTTTAACTGATGTGTAGCCTCATATATATCCATTACTCTCATAATATCGGTTCTTCTCATAGTATCGTGCATTAAAGGAAAAACCTTTAAGAAGTGCCGGAAAGTTAATGTTTTTTTCTTATTTTTTTAAGAGTTGTAATTCATTTGATGGTTATCAATGACTATAACGACGATCATGTTTCTGGTTGGGTTGTATATACCGCATATTGTACACAATGATGTGAGAACGTTGACATGAATATGATCTATTATCTCCCTTTGTAACCTATTATGTCCCTTGAAGTATAAAAAAGTTCCGTTTAATAACAAAAACATTCACTTCTTTCACAACTGATTAACGATGTTTTTCAGTTCAATTAAATACTTATTTGCAATATTGTATATTAAAAATATATTTATTCTTTATAGATACGCATATTGCTTACCATTGATTTATGAAGTTTCATAGGATGTCGCAAGCGTTCGAATTTCGGATGCTACGCAGGTACTTTTAAGAACTCTTCTAAAGGAGTTAATAAACGCCCACGTAAGACTTAGTTATAGAGAATAACAGTAATATATCAGGCGAGTCTAAGAATAATATAATAATAAACGCCCAAGTGATAAGACATAGTTATAGAGGAAAACACGTACTGTCTCATCGTTTTGTAATATATCAGACGAGGCTAAGAATAATATAACGGCGAATCTTGCCGTGCCGTCATTTTATTCGTGCAGAGCCTGATATATTACAAAACGATTGGGCAGTAAACTATTATTCTGTTTATCATACCACACTTTCCTAATAATCTGCAAAACAATCCATTTTTTATATTTTAAATTTGCACGCTGATTTTGCTGATCCGGCTTTTACACGTTACATACATGTAGCAACGGCGTTCGAAAAGACGACGCAAATAATCGCTTGTTTTAAACATCGTATAGAGAAAAAAAGTTGTTTAATCGAAGGACACACTTCACCGCATGGTTTGGAGACGCCATTTTGTAGATGTGTATTGAAATTGACATTTTGATGGTGGTGTCAATATTGACATTAGCGTGTTAATTCGTTTGTTAGATGGTCGCTTAGAGACCGTCAAAGGTGGTAAGTCTAAAATTCAGGTCTATACGCCTTAGCTACTAGGAGCCCAATACCCGCTTACTACGCGTATCCGCGCGAGAAAGAGCTGGCTGTAGTGATTTTCTTTAAATAAACGTTTTGCTATTTATGACTTTCAACTAGAATAAAATATGTACGTTCTTGAGCGCATTTATCTATTTGCAACATTACTTCGGTACGTAGTACACTCATTACAGCGAGTTTACAAAATCGTTAGCCTAGTCTCTTTTCTAACTGGTTTAAATATTTTAAACAATATTATCGGTATTTCTATCCTAACACTAAATCGTGGACGCCGCCATCTTTTCTTTTTCCTGACAACCTGAGTTACAAACTAGAACATGGAGTTAAAAATAGAAACTATAAATATAAACGGATTTCGATCCAAACAAAAGCAAACTTTCATTAAATATTATATTTCAATTAATAAAATAAACATATTATGCATACAAGAAACTTATATAGATAATTACAAATTGTCTAAACAAATAGAAAATTTAATATCAAATGAATACTTTTATGTTTGGAATTTTCCTAATAACCGTTCATGCGGATGTTGCATTATTGTAACTGATACGAATATTAAATGTTCTAAATTTCAAATTAATTTTGATGGCCGTTCTACTTGAATCATTATTTTAAAATGATTCCTTGAATATGATGGTGACTGCAAATTTTCTTTATATTAAGTTCTCATTACCATTTTCATCAAACTTTCTATGCTATCAGAACGTCCAAAAAGAATGTTGTTTTTATTTTGTGTAAGTTATTTCTATGAAATAATAAGGATGATAAAAATTGCACACAAAACTCGACCCGTGCGCTATGACACACACTTTATAAAGTTGAATGGCGTGTGTTCATTTCAAACTTGCGATTGATTTTGAAAAATGAATTGCATGTTAATGTAACAGGTCTATAAAATTAGTGTTTTGTAACCAATTTCTTGTATGTAAGGTGGCATTCCAAACATAGATGGTGACGTCACTACGTTATTATCACCTCTATACTTAGACGCATCACGCACCTCCATTTGGAGGCATTTATGACTACGACACAAAGAAGTCCGCGGATGAATGAAGAATTTGCTTTATAAGTAAACTTTCATGTTATGATTTAAAATTTAAGTATAATTTTGTTCAGTCTTACGGTCTTATGTAAGTATCAATTAAAATTTTCGTAAGTTTTCAACAATTTCGCTCTTTATTCATTTTTTTTAAACTGTACTTTCACTTTCGGTTGTATAACAACATGTATCCTTTATTGACGAAAGTTTGCAATGAAATACCGTTTTCAAAACCGCTTAAAAAGTTTCAGAAGGTGTATCTGATGCATGTTATGAATAGACACAATGTCATAGCTATATTGCCGACTAGTATGGGAACAATTTGGTATTTCAAGTGGCTCCATTTGAATTGCAAGAGAAGTTCAAATTGACTTGTTCAGTTTGTTAAATTTTACACCCTAATTATATATTTTTTTATAAGTGCCTGATAGATTTTTTTCTTTAAATAATTGAGATCAATGAAAATTTTAGTAAACGCACAGCATTGATGTTCTATGATGGTCATTTTTTAGTGGAATAGTATGTTACAATAAAACAATTATAACTATTGTATTAATGAATTTAGATTAGGTGTCATCTTTAAATGGGGTAGTAATTCATTATATGAGATTAGCACATTACATAGTTGAAAAATAAATAACACTTTAATGACTTACCATAGTAAAATAAAGTAGCATAGAATATGTTGCAGGTCATAAAATGTAAAACTGAAATTGAAGAAGCTTTACAAATATTTTACACTGACAACACTGCTGGTTTTCCAAAAAAAAAAATCCTTCCTATCTACCTGCCCTTGTTTTTTGGGGCAAATTTAAATATTATTAATATAATTGAGTTAAATTATTAAAATATCAATATGTTTTGATTACATTAGCTTATTATATTATTAATAATAAATACTTTGCAAGGAAAGTCCAATTCTGTTTTAATTAGTCTTAATTAGGTACTAGTAAAATTGAAAATATCAGTGACATCCAAAACTTGGCTTATATGCGTATGAATGCATATTTTCTTTGACAGTTACATAGTACCCTATTTAATTGGATTAAAAACAACAAAAAACTATAGTTTTACAACCCAGCCCAAGTTGACTCAAACTGAATTAATTCATCAATTGATCCTATTTAATTATATTAAAAACAACATGTGTAAGATTTTGAGAATATCCCATGTATTCCTCTAGTATTCCTCTAGTACACCAACATGCACGTCTTTCTAATGATTTACATGCACTCCTTAAACAGTTTAACAAAAATGATGAATGATTAATCCAAAGAAAACAACAAACAAGCTGCTTCATATAAAAAGTTTATTACATAAGATTACATAAGCAAAATAATCATTTTGATAATAAATCAAGATTATACTTCAACCAAACCATTATAAATTTATTGTGGGGTGGGGGGGGGGGGGGGTAATGTAAGCACTAAAACTAAAATGGGGGAAATGTCTGGGGAGGGAACATCTTAGGGCGGGCGTCCGGAATTCCTGCTTAGGGGGACAGTGTTGTTAATGTGTCTTTAGAAGAAATAACTGAAGGAAAGTACTTATTGGTGTATGCCCATCCAGAAGCATTTCTGAGCATATCAATTGGAACAGCAATATTGAATGCATTTGAAAGAGATATAACTGTTTCATGAATTGCTTTTGTTGAAGCCCACAAGTCATGGTCCTTTAATGGTAGCTTTCCTATTAGGGAATTTTATACTTATTTTTTACTCTACAATCTAGCTCTTTTGTCATTAAATGAGAAGTTTTATTAACCAACAGGTTTTGTGTTTGAACCTCACACATTTTATAATACCAAAGTCCCATCATATAATCCTCATCACAATCAGCAGCAGCATTATCATATTCATCATCATCATCATCATCGTTAGCAGCAGCATCATTGTGTTGTATTATCAGAATTCAATACAAATACAAACACAACCATTACAACTCTTACTACTACTACTACTACTAATTAATTAATTATCTACTACTACAACAAGAACAACAACTACGACTACTACTACTGATCTTACTTCTATTACTACTAGTCTACTACTACTAGTCTACTACCCAGCGGACATCATTCTCTACACCATAGCGACCATGAATTAATATTTGATGCCATGTACAACATAATTCACCTTATTACACAAAACATGGAATGCACAAAATGAATGAAAATGCTTTAAAATAAATGCAAATTTGAAATTTTAAACAAAACAACCTAAGCAATACATAATAAGAAACACTACATTATTGAAACACTGATACCATGAACATTTTAGGGTGTAACACCTTATGTACATGTACCAGACCTTTTATGTACTACCGGCACTTTGAAACTTTACGTACCACCTACATAAAATATAGGTGTTATTTCCATTCATTCATAGCAGTCCTAATGAATTAAGGTCATTCTCTAAACATGATTAAAGTCTAAAGAAGGAAATAATTTGATTTGTTTACAGTTTGAACATTAAGGTCATTCTCTCTTCTCTTCAAAGTATCACATTTCAATTATACAATATAATACAAACATTTTAGACTTTATAATCCTTAGTCAGGATAAGATAAGAGACAAATGAATTTTTATAATTTACTTCAATTTCAGGTAAGACTAATAAATCATTTATTAAGTACTACATGTACTTGGGCTAATAAATTAAACTAAGACACTCAGTGACACTTAGACAATCTGACAAAATATAAAATCTATGGCCAATATAGATCTATAAGTCTAAATTCATAAATACTATCACACAAAATACATTTCATCAATAACACACATTCATATTAAATTAGTTACCTCTTTATATTATAACTATGGTACATAAAGTGTCAGATAGTGGTACATAAAGTGTCGGTACATAAACGGACTGGTACGTAATGTGTGACATTCAACATTTTAAAAATCAGTTAACAATATATGGACTTCATTGTTTTGCATATACGCAATCAAAGCATATTTATTAAAAATTAAAACACACTGTTCATGGCTGTATCTTTTTATTTATACATGCATCAACTATTCTGGTTATTAATACATTTTTAAAATTATATATAAACAAGAGCACCACATTATGTGTGCCAAGCTAGGCTGCGGTGCAGTTTTGAATAAATGAAATTTATTTAAAGAATTTTTAGAGGTTAGTGACCTTGACCTTTGACCGAGTGACCCCAAAATGGGTGTGGTGTGTAGAAATCATCAAGGTGCATATACATGTGAGGTTTCAATGTTTTAGGTGGAAGCACTTTGATTTTTGAGCCTATGTAAAGGTTTTAGCACGACGCGGACGTCTGACGACGAGCTGTCTATGACAATACCTAGGGTTTTCCCCGAAAACAGCCGAGCTAAAATTGAGCGCCATTAGTCCAATTTTTTGACGCTCTTAAATATTAAGCTACTTTTTATATGGGTAATGTTTGTAGCAAAGAATTTAGCCCATATAAAAAGTTTCTCTAAATTCTGTTCGCGTCTTATAAATAAGACTAGAGCGCCATATAAATTAAATGGAAAACATACATTATGTCATTGTCAAGAAAAATAAAGCTGTAAAAATCTCACCTGCTCGTCTTTGATGTTGCAATTAGCACATTCAGCATTTTCAGTATCTACTAAATAAATATATGAAAGTGCCAAATGTCCAAGATACCATGACGTCCTCCTCAAAATGTTAGATCCTTTGAACTCCATTTATTTTATCCCTGATTAATCCTCTCACACATGAGGCCTACATGTAAGATTCCTTGTAATGTTCACAGCGTTTATTTTAAATTGTTTACGTTCTCAAATTTTAGCAGGTATTTAATTATAAATTTTACATGATTTTGATTTATTTACTATTTCGAAGATACAGTCTTGCAACGTGTTTAGTTAGTCTAAGTTACGTGTTTAGTGATTCTTACAAACAATAGACTGACATAAAAAGTGGCTCCTTTTGAAGCACAAACTGCATCCATGTATATATTACAGCTGGCCCGGTTTGATGGGGCCTGTTTTTGATAATAATTAATTTTATTTTATGCTTTCCGGTGGTTTATAGAGAAATATCAGTGAAATAAAAGTGGTATTTCACTGTTTCAAACAGTGAAACATAACAGTGAAAAATATCGTTATTTTTCACTGTTTCAGTTAGATACTGGAACTACTTCCCCAATAACCCCATGGTGAGCCTCAATTGCAATTTTCATTCAAGGGAGACTAGTCTACTTGAACCTGAAACACACATTTACCTCCCTTAAACATAATTATTTCGTCTGCTGCTTAACTCTTTAACAACAATGGATGAATTGGAAAACAATGAAATAAATCTTCTTTTCTCAAATATCTTTGACTTTGATGACTTTTTTAATGAAATGAATGAACAAGATGATGACAGCGCTTCAAAATCACAAGAAATAACATCAGCAGCACCAACAGCAGGAGCAGCAACATCAGCCCCACATCCACTGGTAACAGCATCAACACAGGAAGAAAAAGAACAAAACCCAACATCAACACCAACAAGGAATTTCAGATCTGTAAGTGTGGATAGCTTTCTGCTTGAAAACGAAAATTTAAATACAAAAAAGAAAACCGACAATGACATCAGACTTTTCAAAACTTTCCTAAAAAGTCACAAAAATGAGGCAAGAAATATTGAAAATATACCTCCTCATGAATTGAACCCTCTGGTCTGCGAGTTTTTGTTGGGTGTGACTAAAAAAGATGGATCAGAGTATGAACCCACATCTTTGAGGGCATTTTTAAGCTCAATCGACAGGCATTTAAGGCACATGAACTACAAGCACTCTTTGATAAATGACCCTGAATTTGCCAAAGTGAGGGAAGTATTAAAAAGTAAACAAAAAGCTCTGAAAAAAGAAGGTTATGGAAATAAACCGCATCAAGCCCAGGCATTAACAAATGAACATATTGAAGCTATGTACGCAGCTAAAACTCTGGGAGAATCAAGCCCAAGAGCTCTATTACACTCACTGTGGCTTATATGTACAACCCATTTTGGGATGAGAACCGGCAAGGAAATTCACACCCTATGCTGGGGTGATGTCAGCCTTGGAATCGATTTTGAAACTGGTGAAGAATTCATCACCTTCGACACTGAGCGTCAGACAAAAACCCGTACTGGTGAAAATCCTAGGGATATAAGGTGATTTTCCTACTTTAATATATTTGTACACAAATCTGAATTGATAATTTTTTATTTATATAAAAACTGGTACTGTTTATAAAATATTTAAATGGAATTTTTCTTTAGTAAAAATAATACAAACATGGAGGATATGTGTTGGTTAAGGTAGAATATTGATTTTATTTCACGAGTGATCATAGAAATTATTATTTTTACGAGTGGCGAAGCCACAATTGAAAATATATATTTTCTATTATCACAAGTGAATTTATAGACCTTTTTTTACAATATAATTCTTATTTGTATTATTAATATACAGTAGACTTCACTTTTGTTGGAATAGTATTTAATTTAAACAAAACATTTAATGCAACACACATTTTAACTATTCATAGGAAAGTCAAGCCACGGGCATATGCAGTTCCCGAACAACCTGACAGAGATCCGGTGCATCTCTACAAGCTATATGCCGACAAACGCCCTGTTGACATGATGACAGAAGACAGCCCCTTCTTCTTAACTCCTGGCAACAAGACACAGCAATGCTGGTTCAGGAAGTCTGCCATGGGAATAAACAAGCTATACAGCATAATGACCGAGATGAAAACAGATGCTGGTATTCAAGAGCCAAGAATCACCCCATACAGGTCAAAACCCCATATTATATACACTACTTTCATAACAAGACTAAAATATATAATAAAAATCACTTACCTCCCATTTATTAAGTAGGTGTTGTTTGTCCAATTTACATGCTACAACACTCAAAATTTTAATTCATAAAATCTCCTGTACTCGACTAGTACTATTCCTCTACTTTCCGGTTCCATTACATCCAGTACTTGACAGACCACCATGTATTTATTGAAGTGTTTCAAGAGCACACAAAACAATTACAACTTATATCTTATGTAATATGTCATGTGTACCGTTGAATATCGATTTTATTTTTACCATAGAAATAAACTTTTTTCAGTGCAAGAAAGCACTTGATTCAGAAGCTGAATGACGAGAATGTTCCTGCTCATCAAATAATACAGATTTCAGGGCACAGAAATATTAACAGCTTAAATAATTACAGCAGTTTGAACAAGGAACAGTCAAAAAATATTTCAAAAATACTTTCTCATTCAAACCAGTCAGTTGAAAAGCACAACCGCACAGCCACTGCCACTGCGTCAGCCACACCTGCATCAAGTGATTTTCCGATGGCCCGAGGATTTTTTGTCAACTCACATTTCCAGGGCAATGTAACATTTAATTTTCACAACTCTGAATCTTACATGGGCCTTTCCCAGACACAGAACGTAGTCAATCACCAGAGGCAATCTCCATCCCGTACACCGGCGGTAACCGCAGATTCCCCTGTACAGCGACACTACAAGCGAATCCGTCTTATTGCAGAGAGTGACAGTGATTGATATCGAAACCATTTAGCACAAAAACACTGTTGAAATATGTTTGCGTTCCTAGTTTAATCCAGTTATGTGTTATTAATCCAGCAAGTCGTAAAAGTGTTGTTCAACATGGCGAGCACTTTCGTAACTTTGAGATCAGTTGAATACACAAATTACTACGCCAGTATATGCAACACTATTAATTTCATAATAATTTAAATTAAACTATTGTTTGTAATAATATTGAATGTATAAAGTATGAAAAAGATATATGTTGAATAAAACATTGATTTTAATAGTAATACACTTTTTACAGATGTGAACTATTTTCTTGTGTAGTAAGTTCTTTGTGCGTTCTAAAAATTGAGGCACCCCACGGGGAAACTTAATGAGGCAAATTCGGAAAATTAACAAAACTACAAAAATAAGCATAAAATAAAAAGAAAATTTGTTGGTTTCGGTAGCATATCGAATTTAATTCACTCGTGATCATAGAAAAAAATATTTTCACTCGTGGCTACGCCACTCGTGAAAATATAAATTTCTATGATCACTCGTGAATTAAATTCGATATGCTACCGAAACCAACAAATATCCTCTATACCATTTTTCACTTCCGTGTTTATTATGTTTACCAACGCCATGATGGAAAAAAGTCCGTTTCCCACAATCCTTAGCGCGCATTCACACAGGTCAGTAAGACCGGTGTGACACAATGTGTAAGGTGGTGTATCGGTTGTGATTAGTTAGACACGCAGAAGTTCCGGTTTATAAAACTTGGTTTTACGTTTTGAGATTGACGGTTCAAATATCAATTGGAATCTTGCATGTTTTATGACATCTTTGTGCCAGGTATGGTGATCTTTGTTTAAAGGTATCTGTCCCTGTGTATTTCCTGCATTTATGGCCCAACTCGCTTCAATTTTCTTCTTTCCTTTTTTGATAAAACTCTTGGGCTGTCAATAACTTTTACATTGGTTGTTGCACATCACTTTCACCTTGAAATATTAATATTACAGCAGTCACAGTGCTAACCTCCCCCAAGGCTGAGAGAGACCAGGTCGAGAGTAGCTTATACTCCGTAAGTAAGATGTGCAGTTTGTCAAAGTAACGATGTATAAACACTATTGTTATTGTCACTGTGTTGTTTTCAAGATACCTATGTTTTAAGATAATTAATGTTATCTTAATATGCCATTTGTATGTTAATATGTTGATTGGAACCACCACACAGCATACCATTATGTTTTAAAGATGAATATGAGTTTGATGTGTATGTATAATTATTGAGTATGGTTACCACGGTAACCATCTATAATTTGTAACCTTATTATTAAATATGCGTATTGATGATTTGTATATTTTCAGGACGGTCAGTTACAGATCAGTTTCAACGCTCGTTTATTTATTATAAATCCACTCAATAAACTTGTAACTGTCAGTGCCTTTGTTGGGATTCTGCCCCCACATTTTGGAGCTGCCAGTGTTACATTAAATTATGCAATAGCGAACATCTTCAGTGCCTTCAGCGCTTTGATTTAAATAGTTGAGGATTAGCATACAGTTATATATTGTCTTTACTTTCTGTGCAACTCTTGCGAGTGCAATGACTAAATCGATATTTTAGATTTATTGTCCCATTGATGACGTCATTTAACATCTGTAGCGCTGGTTGTGGTGATTTTTTTTAAATAAACGTTTTGCGATTTATGACTTTCAACTAGAATAAAATATGTACGTTCTTGGTATCATATTGTTTGTTTTGATGAACCTGATTCATGTTGATAGAAATAGTTGACTTTATTGCAAATCCCACGTACATCCAAACATTGACTGATATAAAAACAATCTGTTGACCATGATTTTAAAAATATATCAGGCAACGTTATATTAGGCAGATATCAATGCGGCGGTTTGATAAATAGTTATATCAGATCACTCCTACAATTTAGTGGCACATTAAGGTATAAGTATGACATATCAATATTAACGACATGGCTTGTTTTCAATATACTATTATTTGAATGTTAAATACATAATGTAGACAGTTATTCAAGTCTTAGATATTTGGATGGGGAGTTTATGTTACACAACTGTTCCTTCATCCCATAAAAGTTTAGAGATTTTGAATTTGTCGATATTTAAAGGAGACTTTTCAACAATACATGCATAACGGTCGAAAATCGAGTTCTTGCGACGGAATCATCCTTTTCGAATGCACAAGTAATGGCAAAAACTTAAATCGAAAAATGTATATAACCGTGTATTATAATTTCAATCGTTTTGCTTTTATACACAATTTCACGAAACACTGAATATATTGGCACGATAAAACAAGATTTATTAATCAAGATGAAACAAGATTTATAAATCAAGATAACGTATTTGCATATCAAAAAACTTCAACAACCTACCGCATTTAAATAGATAGTGATATAGCGAATTCTGATAATAATGTATAAATAACGCATCAATACATTGCGCTTTTGATGTAATTCCGAATGCGCGGGCTCTCTGTAAATCTAGAGATCCGAAATTAAATATCAAATGTTTCGTGGTTTGTTCTCGTGTTTCTTATCAGCCACTATTGCTTGCTGCAACTTAATACAATTTATAAAGGCATTGACGTGTTAGCAAATAAGTCAATGTTATTGACTCTTACTTATCAGATATATCCTATTGATTATTTCTCAATACACATAATTATACTGAATAAATTATGAAACTACGAAATTCGAGTTAAAATAAAGAATTAATAGAGCATGTTCAATAAAAAAAATGTTATCAGTAAAATAAGAATACAATGTTAATTATTCCTCCAAAACATAAAAACAAAACATGAAATTCCGTTTTAATAATATATTTTGGTAATATAAAATATAAGAAAGTAATTATAAAAGCCATTTAAAAATGGGATAGAATTTGTTTGGATCTTAATTGTTTAACTGATGTGTAGCCTCATATGTATCCATTACTCTCATAATATCGGTTCTTCTCATAGTATCGTGCATTAAAGGAAAAACCTTTTAGAAGTGCCGGAAAGTTAATGTTTTTTTCTTATTTTTTTAGAAGTTGTAATTCATTTGATGGTTATCAATGACTATAACGACGATCATGTTTCTGGTTTGGTTGTATATACCGCATATTATACACAATGATGTGAGAACGTTGGCATGAATATGATCTATTATCTCCCTTTGTAACCTATTATGTCCCTTGAAGTATAAAAAAGTTCCGTTTAATAACAAAAACATTCGCTGCTTTCACAATTGATTAACGGTATTTTTCAGTTCAATTAAATACTGTATTGTATTATTGTACAATATTGTATATTTAAAATATAATTATTCTTTATAGATACGCATATTGCTGACCACAGAGTTATGAAGTTTCATAGAATGTCGCGAGCGTTCGAATTTCGGACGCTACGCATTTACTTTTAAGGACTCTTCTACAAGAGTTAATAAACGCCCATGTGATAAGACTTTGTTATAGAGAATAACACGTACTGTCTCATCGTTTTGTAATATATCAGGCGAGGCTAAGAATAATATAGGGTGAATCTTGCGAAGCCGTTATTTTATTCGTGCCGAGCCTGATATATTGCAAAACGATTGGGCAGTAAACTATTATTCTGTTTATCATACCACACTTTCCTAAAAATCTGCAAATTAATCCATTTTTTATATTTTAAATGTGTACGCTGATTTTGCTGATCCGGCCTTTACACGTTACATACATGTAGCAACGGCGTTCGAAAAGACGACGCAAATAATCGCTTATTTTAAACATCGTATAGAGGAAAAAAGTTGTTTAATCGAAGGACACACTTCACCGAATGGTTTGGAGACGCCATTTTGTAGATGTGTATTGAAATTGACATTTTGATGGTGGTGTCAATATTGACATTAGCGTGTTAAATCGTTTGTTAGATGGTCGCTTAGCGACCGTCAAAGGTGGTAAGTCTAAAATTCAGGTCTATACGCCTTAGCTACTAGGAGCCCAATACCCGCTTACTACGCGTATCCACGCGAGAAAGAGTTGTATAATTTATGCAAGAGGTTGGAGTTGTCCAACTGCATGCATTCACAAATGGAAACATGATATTAATATCGTGTTAAATGCAATAGTTTCGAACGGTGCTTTTATAGAAAAGAATCAATAAACAATGATCGTATTGTACGTGTCGCGGAGGAGATTGTTCATGAATGAATAAAATAGTCCACTTTCTGCAGCGTCTTCATTGACGTAGTATTTTTGCTCAGTCCATTCATAATATGAGGCTATTAGATGCGCCTGTCTATAAACAAAGGAAAGTCCACGGGCGATAACAACGCAATAGGTTACGCTCTCACATACACCTCAATGACATAGTATAGGTCATTTGTAAATTAAGGCTATTAATAGATTCGGGAAAAATGTAACGCTTATTTATATTCTCAATTTATAAAACGTTGAACATAAGTTCAACAATAACTTCAGCGATACGATAGACAAAAACAAAAAAGTGTTTCATAATCGCTAAACCCGAATATAACAAACAATTTATAATAACAATACGAATGACCTGTTTCGTAACCTCGTTTATGCAACTACAGCGGGTATTTCTGGAAAACGTTCTTTGGTTCTCAACAGATAGCGGCGATCTTTTGTATTTACGGGTGCTAGCAACGCAATAGTAGAAGGTTAGTAGAAGATTAAGCTTGTTTATATTCACAGTTCTCAATACATAGACAGTTGGATATGAGTTCATGAATGAATACAGGCATACTATAGGCAACCTCGAAAATGCTTTATAATTGCTAAACCCGAAAACAACTAAATATATTATATTAAATATATTTATAACAATAAATATCTTTAAAAAAATGTAGTCGGCGTATACGCTGACTTTGAAATAAAGTTTGCAATTTACTTTTCTAAATAAATAAATTCAATTAAACAAAAGTTAAACTAATGTGTTGTGTTTTTCACTTGTAAGTTGCATATTCACCGCATGAAATGTGTGTTAGCATTGTCAAACCACACATTAGTGTGAGTAGATAAAAAATATACTACGGGAGAGCACTTCATATGTGTCCTCATATGCCTTGTTATTTGTATCTTTCTTCACTATCGAAATATATCGTTTGTTGATATTTGATTTAAACGCAGTTTTCTTTCGACACATTTAAATCACACGCCAATAGCGCCGTCATGCGAAAATGGGTCTCATGCGTTTCGGCAAGCGTTTGTTAAACCCAACATGTGCTTTTGCGCAGTCAGGCCATAGGCGATGCTGTTCGTTATAAAATTACTCAATATGTTATGTTTCTCCTTACCAGAAGGAGAGAAAGCTGAGTGGGCTATTTATATAATGGGCGCATATGGAATAAGACCCATTTTCGCATGACGGGATCATTACAAATCTAATTGCGAATTGAAAATGCCACATTTAAGAGCAATTCTTTTTGATACAAAATTGAATTCAAAATAGCAAACTTGTTGATAATAGCAGCCTATCCACACATTACGGAATGATTTCCAGACGTGCTGACCAAGTACGGCAAACATTGTGGTATGATAATTAAACGATTTTCTCTTATCGTGACACTGTAATATTTCTCTAATGATTGTTTTCTCATCTTGGAGGCGAAAGTGAAATTCTGGAAGATGGATTATAACGCGTAATTGTAACAGGGCCACAATTTGTGTCGTTTGAGCATGCAGAGAGTAGTCCGGAATTCCTTACACTGAACAGTGCTACATCCTTTGAATTGAGCACATACGCAGTGATGTAGCAAACATTCAGAGGCTGTATCTCGAATCAGCTTATTTAATATTCGAAAATATTCATGCGTGTCTGTTGCATGCGTTATGTAAAAGTCACTTAGATGAAAACTGAGTCAAACAGCTAGGCCTAAAAGCGCATTAGTGCTCTATACCTATGTTTATGTCAGCGTTGTTGACACCGTGTGAACTGCTCGGGCAACAAGAAAAGCATAAACAGCAATGTTTATATACTTTTATTCCTGCATATACAAGATACGAAGATTATTGTTTATTTTGAATTTGTATATGGTGTCAAAAATCAAAAGTTTTGTACACGGAACTTTCATTATGAATTTATATTCTTGGTGAGATAGGTATTTGATATAAAAAAAATATTCCTTTAATATGGTGGAGACTGCAAATTGTCTTTATATTAGGTTCTCATTACCATTTTCATCATACTTTCTATGCTATCAGAACGTCCAAAAAGCATGTTGTTGTTATTTTGTCTAAGTTATTTCTATGAAATAATAAGGATGATAACAAGTGCACACAAAACTCGACCCATGCGCTATGACACACACTTTATAAAGTTGAATGGCGTGTGTTCATTTCAAACTTGCGATTGATTTTGAAAAATGAATTGCGTGTTAAACATCTTCAGTGCATTCAGCGCTTTGATTTAAATAGTTGAGGATTAGAATACAGTTATATATTGTCTAGACTTTCTGTGCAACACTTGCGGGTGCAACGACTATATCGATATTTTAGATTTATTGTCACATTGATGACGTCATTTAACATTTGTAGCGCTGGCTGTGGTGATTTTTTAAAATAAACGTTTTGCGATTTATGACTTTAAACTAGAATAAATATGTACGTTCTTGGTATCAAAATTGTTTGTTTTGTTGAACCTGATTCATGTTGATAGAAATAGTTGACTTTATTGCAAATCCCACGTACATCCAAACATTGACTGATATAAAAACTATCTGTTGACCATGATATAAAAAAATATACCAGGCAACGTTTTATCAGGCAGATACCAATGCGGTGGTTTGATAAATAGTTATATCAGATCACTCCTACAATTTAGTGGCACATTAAGGTATTAGCATGACATATCAATATTAACGCCGATTGACATGGCTTGTTTTCAATATACTACTATTTGAATGTTAAATACATAATGTAGACAGTTATTCAAATCTTAGATATTAGTATGGGGAGTTTATGTTACACAACTGTTCCTTCATCCCAAAAAAGTTTAGAGATTTTGAATTTGTCGATATTTAAAGGAGACTTTTCAACAATACATGCATAACGGTCGAAAATCGAGTTCATGCGACGGAATTATGCTTTTTCGAATGCACAAGTAATGGCAAAAACTTATATCGAAAAATGTATATAACCGTGTATCATAATTTCAATCGTTTTGCTTTTATACACAATTTCACGAAACACTGAATATATTGGCACGATGAAACAAGATTTATAAATCAAGATAACGTATAAGCATATCAAACGAGAGCGCCGATGGCGCTGAAAGCATAGTTGCAAGATACAGGGAAGTTGCTGCTGAAGTAAATGTTTAGGTCAAAATATACTAAATAGTTTCCTTATATGTTTCGATGTAAAAGCGACAACTTTGAGCGAAAATAAACACAACATTTTGCATATTGAGACCCCCATAACCATACCTTTTCTTGACGGGCATTCTTAGCTGAATCGATTTAAGCAATACAAAAGATATGTCATGTTCAAACCAAAAAAGAATTCGACTCTAATCAAAATCGACTGATTTTGCGCCTTTTTTTCGGCCGTTTTCTAGTGGATTGTTACCTTTTGCAGTGCCATTTTTACTTTAATCTCCAACTTTATCCTATTTCAGGGATTTAGTAGTGAACACCTATGCTTACCCTATTAATATCTCCAAACGATAAAACCAGAACAACAGTCTAAAGTGTATAAAACGCCTTCGAGGAAAATATGATGATTTGTTTAGAGAGTACAGCCCTTCATGACTCGATTATTTAGTATATTGTAACCTTAACGATTGCTGACATCACGAGTCGCCCCCCTTGTTACCAAATTGTTCTATTTTTAGAAACGGGAATTCCAAATAGTGACGAATGTGAATGGTTACAAAATGACATAACTATGAAAATAAATACGTAGAATTACATTATTTCACGCATACCATTATGCAACCATCCGTTTTCTTTTCCGACTTGATACATTTACAGCTTTCCATTTAATATTTTACAGACACAATATAAAGAAGTGACACTCCAGCTGCTGGAGCAGTCGTCCAAAATTTGCGCGAATCCATTAAATCCGATGCCACATTTAAACTGTTAGCTCTACTCGTAACGTTAATTTCTGGCTCAAAGTAAATCATTTTAACTTCAATTAACACATCTCTATTACTTTCAAACTCTACTTCATCAAATCCATAGAAAGGAAGGTCAGAATCCATGTCATAAATCAGAAAACATTCATCGTACTCCGCCATTTTTTACACATGTTCAAAGAATAAAAGTGCTTTATGCCCCACTTCCTGCTGAGAATATGTTTTAATTTCTGTTTATAATTAACCGATGAAATGTTACATATCCTTAAACCAGGGCCTTATGAATTCAGTTATGTAAACATTTGACCTCTCACAGAACAGTAAACAAAGGAAATAGAAATTAGGTGTGAGGTCACTATCAACAAGAACAGAATTGTTTTACGAACGAAATTTGTTTTAGTTTCTTAGAAGGTTTTTTGCACGTAAAACGGTCTTAGAAAAATTCACTCAAAACGGTGTCAGCAATATTCTTGGAAGAAAACGTTAGAAAAACGTTTCCCCAAAAAAAATTGTAAGAATTACCATATACTAAATTAAATAGATATTTCGTCTGATTTTTGATCAGGTAAGGCTTCATAATGGTCAACCGATCGATGTGGGTTTTCGAAATGTCGTATATACCTTAAGCATAGGTGCGTTGCACCTATGCTAAAAACTTCAACGACTTACCGCATTTAAATAGATAGTGATATAGCTAATGCTGATAATATTGTAAAAATAACGCATCAATCAGTGCGCTTTTGATGTTATTTCCGAATACGCGGGCTCTTTGTAAATCTAGAGATCCGAAATTAAATATCAAATGTTTCTTGGTTTGTTCTTGAGTTTCTTGTCAACCAATATTGCTTGCTGCAACTTAAAACAATTTATAAAGGCATTGACGTGTTAGCAAATAAGTCAATGTTATTTACTCTTACTTATCAGATATATTCAACATTAATTATCCTATTGATTATTTCTCAATACACATAATTATACTGAATAAATTATGAAACACCGAAATTCGAGTTAAATAAAGAATTAATATAGCGTGTTCAATAAAAAAATGTTATCAGTAAAATTAGCATATAATGTTAATTATTCCTCCAAAACATAAAAACAAAACATGAAATTCCATTTTAATAATATATTTTGGTAATATAAAATATAAGAAAGTTATTATAAAAGAACTTGTTTGGATCTTTCTTGTTTAACTGATGTGTAGCCTCATAAATGTCCATTACTCTCATAATATCGGTTCTTCTCATAGTATCGTGCATTAAAGGAAAAACCTTTAAGAAGTGCCGGAAAGTTATTTTTTTTTTCTTATTTTTTTAGAAGTTTTAATTCATTTGATGGTTATCAATGACTATAACGACGATCATGTTTCTGGTTGGGTTGTATATACCGCATATTATACACAATGATGTGAGAACGTTGGCATGAATATGATCTATTATCTCCCTTCGAAACCTATTATGTCCCTTGAAGTATAAAAAATTTCCGTTTAATAACAAAAACATTCACTGCTTTCACAATTGATTAACGATGTTTTTCAGTTAAATTAAATACTTTTTTTCAATATTTAATATTAAAAATATAATTATTCTTTATAGATACGCATATTGCTAACACAGATTTATAAAGTTTCATAGGATGTCGCGTGCGTTCGAATTTCGGATGCTACGCAGGTACTTTTAAGAACTCTTCTAAAGGAGTTAATAAACGCCCACGTAAGACTTAGTTATAGAGAATAACAGTAATATATCAGGCGAGGCTAAGAATAATATAACGGCGAATCTTGCCGAGCCGTTATTTTATTCGTGCCGAGCCTGATATATTGCAAAACGATGGGGCAGTAAACTATTATTCTGTTTATCATACCACACTTTCCTAAAAATCTGCAAAACAATCCATTTTTTTATATTTTAAATGTGTACGCTGATTTTGCTGATCCGGCTTTTACACGTTACATACATGTAGCAACGGCGTTCGAAAAGACGAGGCGGATAATAGCTTCTTTTAAACCTCGTATAGAGAAAAAAAGTTTTTTAATCGAAGGACACACTTCACCGAATGGTTTGGAGACGCCATTTTGTAGATGTGTATTGAAATTGACATTTTGATGGTGGTGTCAATATTGACATGAGCGTGTTAAATCGTTTGTTAGAGACCGTCAAAGGTGGTAAGTCTAAAATTCAGGTCTATGCGCCTTAGCTACTAGGAGCCCAATACCCGCTTACTACGCGTATCCGCGCGAGAAAGAGTTGTATAATTTATGCAAGAGGTTTGAGTTCTCCAATTATATGCATTCACAAATGGAAACATGATATTAATATCGTGTTAAATGCAATAGTTTCGAACGGTGCTTTTATAGAAAAGAATCAATAAACAATGATCGTATTGTACGTGTCGCGGAGGAGATTGTTCATGAATGAATAAAGTAGTCCACTTTCAGCAGCGTCTTCATTGACGTAGTATTTTTGCTCAGTCCATTCATAATTTGAGGCTATTAGATGCGCCTGTCGATAAAAAAAGGAAAGTCAACGAGCGATAACAACGCAATAGGTTACGCTCTCACATACACCTCAATGACATAGTATAGGTCATTCGTAAATTGAGGCTATTAATAGATTCGGGAAAAAGTTAACGCTTATTTATATTCTCAATTTATAAAACGCTGAACATAAGTTCAACAATAACTTCAGCGATACGATAGACAAAAACAAAAAAATGTTTCATAATCGCTAAACCCGAATATAACAAACAATTTATAATAACAATACAAATGACCTGTTTCGTAACCTCGTTTATGCTACTACAGCGAGTATTTCTGGAAAACGTTCTTTGGTTCTCAACAGATAGCGGCGATAAATAAATATCTTTAAAAAAATGTAGTCGGCGTATACGCTGACTTTGAAATAAAGTTTGCAATTTACTTTTCTAAATAAATAAATTCAATTAAACAAAAGTTAAACTAATGTGTTGTGTTTTTCACTTGTAAGTTGCATATTCACCGCATGAAATGTGTGTTAGCATTGTCAAACCACACATTAGTGTGAGTAGATAAAAAATATACTACGGGAGAGCACTTCATATGTGTCCTCATATGCCTTGTTATTTGTATCTTTCTTCACTATCGAAATATATCGTTTGTTGATATTTGATTTAAACGCAGTTTTCTTTCGACACATTTAAATCACACGCCAATAGCGCCGTCATGCGAAAATGGGTCTCATGCGTTTCGGCAAGCGTTTGTTAAACCCAACATGTGCTTTTGCGCAGTCAGGCCATAGGCGATGCTGTTCGTTATAAAATTACTCAATATGTTATGTTTCTCCTTACCAGAAGGAGAGATAGCTGAGTGGGCTATTTATATAATGGGCGCATATGGAATAAGACCCATTTTCGCATGACGGGATCATTACAAATCTAATTGCGAATTGAAAATGCCACATTTAAGAGCAATTCTTTTTGATACAAAATTGAATTCAAAATAGCAAACTTGTTGATAATAGCAGCCTATCCACACATTACGGAATGATTTCCAGACGTGCTGACCAAGTACGGCAAACATTGTGGTATGATAATTAAACGATTTTCTCTTATCGTGACACTGTAATATTTCTCTAATGATTGTTTTCTCATCTTGGAGGCGAAAGTGAAATTCTGGAAGATGGATTATAACGCGTAATTGTAACAGGGCCACAATTTGTGTCGTTTGAGCATGCAGAGAGTAGTCCGGAATTCCTTACACTGAACAGTGCTACATCCTTTGAATTGAGCACATACGCAGTGATGTAGCAAACATTCAGAGGCTGTATCTCGAATCAGCTTATTTAATATTCGAAAATATTCATGCGTGTCTGTTGCATGCGTTATGTAAAAGTCACTTAGATGAAAACTGAGTCAAACAGCTAGGCCTAAAAGCGCATTAGTGCTCTATACCTATGTTTATGTCAGCGTTGTTGACACCGTGTGAACTGCTCGGGCAACAAGAAAAGCATAAACAGCAATGTTTATATACTTTTATTCCTGCATATACAAGATACGAAGATTATTGTTTATTTTGAATTTGTATATGGTGTCAAAAATCAAAAGTTTTGTACACGGAACTTTCATTATGAATTTATATTCTTGGTGAGATAGGTATTTGATATAAAAAAAATATTCCTTTAATATGGTGGAGACTGCAAATTGTCTTTATATTAAGTTCTCATTACCATTTTCATCATACTTTCTATGCTATCAGAACGTCCAAAAAGCATGTTGTTTTTATTTTGTCTAAGTTATTTCTATGAAATAATAAGGATGATAACAAGTGCACACAAAACTCGACCCATGCGCTATGACACACACTTTATAAAGTTGAATGGCGTGTGTTCATTTCAAACTTGCGATTGATTTTGAAAAATGAATTGCGTGTTAAACATCTTCAGTGCATTCAGCGCTTTGATTTAAATAGTTGAGGATTAGAATACAGTTATATATTGTCTAGACTTTCTGTGCAACACTTGCGGGTGCAATGACTATATCGATATTTTAGATTTATTGTCACATTGATGACGTCATTTAACATCTGTAGCGCTGGCTGTGGTGATTTTTTAAAATAAACGTTTTGCGATTTATGACTTTAAACTAGAATAAATATGTACGTTCTTGGTATCAAAATTGTTTGTTTTGTTGAACCTGATTCATGTTGATAGAAATAGTTGACTTTATTGCAAATCCCACGTACATCCAAACATTGACTGATATAAAAACTATCTGTTGACCATGATATAAAAAAAATATACCAGGCAACGTTATATCAGGCAGATACCAATGCGGTGGTTTGATAAATAGTTTTATCCCATTTTCACCGCGACATTGACGGTATAACACGTTGTGGAATATACTTGCTTGTATTCAACACTGTGGAATATACCTATCGCGTGCACGGACTACTTTTTAAATGACGTCATGCGATATGCGCTAAAATTAGGTCGATATTGTTTGGTTCATTTATCGAATTTTAAGGTCACCCATTAGAAGAAAATGTGCATATTTTGCAGAAATATATATTTATGACATATTCACCAAAAGAAATGCTGAAATAATATATAAAATAACACGATTTTTGTTTTGTTATTTTTTTTATTTATATTTACTTTAGTCTTTACCACTGAATGATTTTCCATAAGAAACAAAGTCGACAAAACTTAAGCTTCAAAATTATACGACCTTCAACCTTGAAATATAGTCATATGACATAATTTTTCGCCATCCGTAAAATGAATCAGCTGATTGATGGCGTTATAAAATGACATACTTATTGCGTCATTTTCCCCATTGTTTTGACGATTTATTATAAACGCGACTTATTTCACATGTTTTCTACATGTACTGTATGTCGAACTTTCTGAATTGTCAATTGATCACATTTTCCTTATTTCGTGTAATGTGCATTGTTTATAACCAAAGCATATACTTTTGACATTCAACTTAAATATTAAGAATGTACAACAAGCCATACACATATCGCACAGTTCATGAATAATCTGCTATGTTTGCGTTCCTATTTAATTCACGTTAGGCATAGAGCTGTGTAAAGTATAAGATAGTAAAAATAGCACCACACTGGAATTGGGAACGTCCCATTTTATACACGGGTATTTTGTACTCATTTATCTGTTGTGTACTGGAATGTTTTCCATTCTTTGTGTATTTATATATTAGATTATTTTCTCGTACATTAAGGGCATTTACCATAGATAAATAAAACATTGTGCAAGTTTAAACATAATTATGTTTGTATGCAGAAATCTGCAAATGCAACCGAGTTTACCAACGGCTATTATTAGATAAACTGCTCCGGTTCATTTGAACAGCAGTAATGTAGAGTACATGACGTAGCGTGTGACGAAGAAGAAAGTTTATCGCGTTCATAAACTCATTTGAATAAAGTGATAGAATGGCATAAGGGTCCTTATTTTTATGCTAAAATAATTATTAAAGACCCTAGATGCAAAATCGTCAATTATTGAGTTAAATGGATTATAAGATGGATTTTAAAGGATAATTAAAGGTAAGATACTAGTTCTTAAATGTTTTGATTTTTGTTTGTACTTTTGTCGTTCCCTGTTCTCGGGGAAATGATTTTAACATGGGCGCCATTGATGCATCGGATCACACACGGCATTCCCATAACATTATATAAAAAACACGTTCTGCGCGTCCTTAAGTTCGTCGTCCGAAGTCGGAAAACGTATTGCCCTGTATATTTTGTCAAATAAAGTGTCAGTCGCTGCAATTGTCTGTCAAAATTGTCAAGGTTTTCGATAGCTAAAGAAACTTCAGCGTACAGTTTATTTAGTATTGACATCCCTGTACAAAGTCGCGTCAGTCAAAAATCATAAAAAGCGACATTTAAAGTTATGGTAGCCAGAACTAGGTCGTCGATGGTGTAGTCCTACATGTATGTTGACATCGACAGCATTTTGTCAGGAGTAATGGCCGCCATATTGGATTTTGATAATTTTCTTTCGTAAATAAAATAAATTATAGTAAAGTAAAATCTTCTTTTCGAGGTCGTACTGTGTTAAAATTCGCATACTGCGTAAAATAGAATGTAGGCATATGGTGATATTTTTACTTGTTTTACAGTTTGTGTGTGAATTTTTTAAAGACTATTTTGCGTACCAGAACAAATACATGTATATCACTACGCATGGTTACATTTGTTAGATTTTAAGCGCTTTTATGACTGAATTAAAATTATTGTTAAGGTTATTAGATCTATTTATGTTAAATGTCACGTTGAAAAAATCAAATGGGATAAATAGAATACTAGGATTAGCGTTGAATACAGAGAAGTTTATGTTGCTCGGCTCGAACACCGAAAGCGCTCGCCAAGGCTCGCGCTTCCGGCGTTCTAAGCCTCGCAACATAAACTTCTCTGTATTTAACGCTAACCTAGTATTCTCTATATATCAGATCACTCCTACAATTTAGTGGCACATTAAGGTATTAGCATGACATATCAATATTAACGCCGATTGACATGGCTTGTTTTCAATATACTACTATTTGAATGTTAAATACATAATGTAGACAGTTATTCAAATCTTAGATATTAGTATGGGGAGTTTATGTTACACAACTGTTCCTTCATCCGATAAAAGTTTAGAGATTTTGAATTTGTCGATATTTAAAGGAGACTTTTCAACAATACATGCATAACGGTCGAAAATCGAGTTCATGCGACGGAATTATGCTTTTTCGAATGCACAAGTAATGGCAAAAACTTATATCGAAAAATGTATATAACCGTGTATCATAATTTCAATCGTTTTGCTTTTATACACAATTTAACGAAACACTGAATATATTGGCACGATGAAACAAGATTTATAAATCAAGATAACGTATAAGCATATCAAACGAGAGCGCCGATGGCGCTGAAAGCATAGTTGCAAGGTACAGGGAAGTTGCTGCTGAAGTAAATGTTTAGGTCAAAATATACTAAATAGTTTCCTTATATGTTTCGATGTAAAAGCGAAAACTTTGAGCGAAAATAAACACAACATTTTGCATATTGAGACCCCCATAACCATACCTTTTCTTGACGGGCATTCTTAGCTGAATCGATTTAAGCAATACAAAAGATATGTCATGTTCAAACCAAAAAAGAATTCGACTCTAATCAAAATCGACTGATTTTGCGCCTTTTTTTCGGCCGTTTTCTAGTGGATTGTTACCTTTTGCAGTGCCATTTTTACTTTAATCTCCAACTTTATCCTATTTCAGGGATTTAGTAGTGAACACCTATGCTTACCCTATTAATATCTCCAAACGATAAAACCAGAACAACAGTCTAAAGTGTATAAAACGCCTTCGAGGAAAATATGATGATTTGTTTAGAGAGTACAGCCCTTCATGACTCGATTATTTAGTATATTGTAACCTTAACGATTGCTGACATCACGATTCGCCCCCCTTGTTACCAAATTGTTCTATTTTTAGAAACGGGAATTCCAAATAGTGACGAATGTGAATGGTTACAAAATGACATAACTATGAAAATAAATACGTAGAATTACATTATTTCACGCATACCATTATGCAACCATCCGTTTTCTTTTCCGACTTGATACATTTACAGCTTTCCATTTAATATTTTACAGACACAATATAAAGAAGTGACACTCCAGCTGCTGGAGCAGTCGTCCAAAATTTGCGCGAATCCATTAAATCCGATGCCACATTTAAACTGTTAGCTCTACTCGTAACCTTAATTTCTGGCTCAAAGCAGGGACCTATACAAACAAAGGGATGAGACACTCACTGAACCGAAGAACAAGCTATCGCGTTGTTACGCAAAAGGGAACGAGACTTGCGACCCAACGAGACTTCGCGTTTCGAGGCAAATTTTAACAGCCGCCATTTTGACAAAGCGAGACCGTGACAAAGCAATCGAGAAATAATAAGAGTACAAATTAACCAAGTGTTGCCAACACAGAAGTATTCATTGCAAAGGTTTGTTGAGTTTGATACATCTTATTGTTTCATTTGTTTTCGACTATGCTTTGTATTTACTTATAAAACAACGGTGGGTATTTTCACCAAATCATGCGTATCATTGTTTACACTTCCATAATCCGAGAAACGTGTGTCGTGGCTTTTTTCAAAAGGCTTGGTCAAATAAAGCTCTATACTATTGTTTTTTGTATTCTTACAAACGTTACATTTCAACGCATTGTGTGATGCTAATTTTATTTGTATTGTTAGCAAATTCATGATTTTAAATGAGCACAAAGGCAATACAATTTAAGTCATTTTTTAATTTTTACCACTATCAGTTTCATCAACATATGTCGTGGCTCTTTTTGAAAGGCTCAGTCAATACTAGCCCTATATTAATCTTATGGGTATCTTTACAAACATTACATTTTAACGCATTGAGTGATGCTAATTTTATTTGTATTATTTACAAATTCATGATTTTGAATGAGCACAAAGGCAATACAATTTTAGTCATTTTTTTATATTTTACCACTTTCAGTTTCATCAACATATGCCGTGGCTATTTTTGAAAGGCTCAGTCAATACTAGCCCTATATTAATCTTATGGGTATCTTTACAAACATTACATTTCAACGCATTGAGTGATGCTAATTTTATTTGTATTATTTGCAGAGGCATAATTTTGTATTAGCTCAAAGATTATACAACTTTAGTCATTTTTTATTTTGTAATCACTATCAGTTTGATCAACATATGTCGTGGCTCTTTTCGAAAGGCTCAGTCAATACTAGCCCTATATTAATCTTATTGGTATCTTTACAAACATTACATTTCAACGTATTGAGTGATGCTAATTTTATTTGTATTATTTGCAAATTCATGATTTTGAATTAGCACAAAAGCAATACAATTTTAGTCATTTTTTTATTTTTTTACCACTATCAGTTTCATCAACATATGTCGTGGCTCTTTTTTGAAAGGCTCAGTCAATACTAGCCCTATATATATCATGTTGGTGTCTTTACAAACGTTGCATTTCAATGCATTGTGTGGTGCAAATTTAATTTGCATTATTTGCAAAGGCATAATTTTGTGTTAGCTCAAAGATAATACCATTTTAGTCATTTTTTTATTTTGTAATCACTATCAGTTTGATCAACATATGTCGTGGCTCTTTTCGAAAGGCTCAGTCAATACTAGCCCTATATTAATCTTATGGGTATATTTACAAACATTACATTTCAACGCATTGTGTGATGCTAATTTTATTTGTATTATTTGCAAAGGCATAATTTTGTATTAGCTCCAAGATGATATAATTTCAGTTATTTTTTAATTTTTTTAGTTAAACGTGTTATCAACATATGTTGAGGCTTTTTTCAATAGACTCCATCAATAGTAGCACTATTTTGATCATGTTGGTATTTTTGCAAATGTTACACTTCAATAAACTGTGTGGTGCACATTTTATTTACATGAATTGCAAAGGCATAATTTTGTATTAGCTCAGAGATTATACAATTTTAGTCATTTTTTTTAAACCAGTCTCGGTTTTGAATGTGTATGTCAATGCTCTTTTCAAAAGGCTCGGTCAATAATTGACCTATGATAATCATGTTGGTATCTTTAGATATGTGACACTTCAATGCATTGTGTGTTTCACATTTAATTTGCATTATTTACTAACTCATAACTTTGTATAAGCTAAAGGACAATACACATGTATAACTTTAGTCATTTTCTAATTGTTAGACCGCTTTCAGTTTTGTATACATATGTCATTGCTTTTTGCGTAAGGGCCAAGGCTCTGTAAATACTAGCCCTATATTATTCATGTTGGTATCGTAACCCTTTCAGCGCTGGAATCAAACTTTAAAGGCCTTTGCAAACTGTTTGGACCCAGATGAGACGCCACAGAACGTGGCGTCTCATCAGGATTCAAACTGTTTGCTATTCTGAAAGTATTCTGTGAAAAAAATCTAAGAAAATGCTAATTTTAGAAATTCAGCAGACAACACTTTAGCAGACGACAAATTTCCAAGCATGCTAAGGATTAGCAAATTGTACACTTCAGTGCATTGTGTGGTGTACATTTAATTTGCATTATTTGCAAAGTTCTTGATTTGTATAAGCTCAATGATGATACAATATTAGTCCTTAATCAATTATTTAAAAAAAAAAATTGAGATTAACATTTGTCTCCGCTTTTTCTTAGGGATTGATCAATACAAGCTCTATTATTGTTTGTGTTTGTACCAATGTTACATTTCAATGAAATGTATGGTGCATATTTTAAATGCATTTTTTGAAAAAAAAATTGATGTCTGCATAGGAAATCCTGAGGTGGAATTTTCAATGATATTTGCTAAGAAGAGATTTCATTTCAACAAAAAATGTCATAAAAGTGGAAAGTGTCGTCCTTATTAGCCTGTGCGGACTGCACAGGCTAATCTGGGACGACACTTTACGCACATGCATTATGCCAAGTTTTCACAAAACACGAGACATATAATCGTTCTCATTCACAGAATGTTTGGCCATTTTTTTTTAAATATTAATTTAATAACTATTATTCTAGAAAAAAATAGAAAAATTGCAAAGGTCATATTTCTTTATCATTGGAGAAAACATTTATTCTGAGATATTTTCAAGAGTTTGTTTCCACATTGTTAATGCTTCTATTAAGAATTTCTGAAATGTGTAGATAATTGTTATTCAATTAATGCAAAAAATCGGAATTCTTACATAAATATTTCAATTAATTTTATTAATATGTTGATACAACTAAGTACATTTTTATGTCCATCTGTCTGGTCGTCTGAAATTCCGTCACACTTTGCGTTTAGGTTTTGCGTTAACGTTTCGAAAAATGTGGAAAAAGGTGGCATAGTCTATTAGTCTTCCTATGGTGGCAAGCCATGTTTTCAATAAATGATGGTGACTGTGTAAACATTTTATTAACTGATTTTTAGAATATGTTTTGTTTTATGCTTTTAGAATGCCTAGAAAACGCAAAAGAGGATCCCTTACGGTGAAACGCAAGTACCACTACATAACATCTGAACAGCCAAAGGAAGAAAACCATGTTGCCAGTGAACCCCTGGTGAACATTAAAGCTACAACAGATTCTTCTACCCAGTCAGAAAGTGAAAATGTGCAGTTCACAAGTGATCATAGTTATGCTATTGATGAAGACTCCACATATGAGCTTGACTCCTTCCAGGAGACAAACAATGATAAGCCTGAAGCTGATGTGATGGAATGTAGTTCAGGGCTTCTAGAAATGGAGGTGGAGACGACAACCTTCTCAGACTTTGCTGTGGAACTTAAACTGCAAAATTTTTCATCTCAGTTCGTTGTAAAGGAATTAGAGCAATCAATTCAAATGTTACAGTTGTACGCAAATGACAGTCTGACAGCAATCAAGTTATCGGTTGAAATTAAGAGTGATTTTACGTGCTCTGTCTATGTGCATCGGAAATGCATTCCGAGATCTCACCAAATATGGACTGGACTGCCACAACATATCAATCGCGTTGCTTATGTTCTGGTGTTATAGGAAAGACTGTTAAAATTTGATGTCTGCATAGGAAATCCTGAGGTGGAATTTTCAATTATTTTTTTTTCGCATAGATAGTCGATGTAGGGATATAGATAAATGAAATTAACTAGTTTATATAGATGGAGTTATTAATTTTACTTATAGATTTCTCTCTAAATAAAATGATTGTACTTTATATACTCTAAGGAACCATATCGCTATACATAACCTATAGTTTTGCTTTAGTTAGGTTGTCAACACAGGGATATTACTTAACTACAATTAAGTATACATAGGTTATATCATACAGCTTTTACATTGTCAGTAATACTCAATCTATATTTACTAAAAAAAAATCACGATATAAAAAACAATGCAAGTTATACTATATGATTATTGCAGGGATCATATTTTTTCTTATTGTGAATAATTTTTATTAATGTATGTAATTCTTGTTTAAAAAAAGTCATTTAATATTAGCGTTTTCAATAAAAAACTTTATCAGTAAAATTATGCATAACAATATTAATTATTCTCCGAAAACATAAAAACCTTATATGAAATTCCTTTTTAATAATATATTTTGTATATAAATATAAGCAAAGTTATTATAAATGAATGTTTGGATCTTTCTTGTTTAACTGATGTTGTAGCCTCATAAATGTCCATTACTCTCATAATATCGGTTCTTCTCATAGTATCGTGCATTAAAGGAAAAACCTTTAAGAAGTAAAAAGTTATTTTTTTTTTCTTATTTTTTTTAGAAGTTGTAATTCATTTGATGGTTATCAATGGCTATAACGACGATCATGTTTCTGGTTGGGTTGTATATACCGCATATTATACACAATGATGTGAGAACGTTGGCATGAATATGATCTATTATCTCCCTTTGAAACCTATTATGTCCCTTAAAGTATAAAAAATTTCCGTTTAATAACAAAAACATTCACTGCTTTCACAATTGATTAACGATGTTTTTCAGTTAAATTAAATACTTTTTTTCAATATTTAATATTAAAAATATAATTATTCTTTATAGATACGCATATTGCTAACATAGATTTATGAAGTTTCATAGGATGTCGCGTGCGTTCGAATTTCGGATGCTACGCAGGTACTTTTAAGAACTCTTCTAAAGGAGTTAATAAACGCCCACGTAAGACTTAGTTATAGAGAATAACAGTAATATATCAGGCGAGGCTAAGAATAATATAACGGCGAATCTTGCCGAGCCGTTATTTTATTCGTGCCGAGCCTGATATATTGCAAAACGATGGGGCAGTAAACTATTATTCTGTTTATCATACCACACTTTCCTAAAAATCTGCAAAACAATCCATTTTTTTATATTTTAAATGTGTACGCTGATTTTGCTGATCCGGCTTTTACACGTTACATACATGTAGCAACGGCGTTCGAAAAGACGAGGCGGATAATAGCTTCTTTTAAACCTCGTATAGAGAAAAAAAGTTTTTTAATCGAAGGACACACTTCACCGAATGGTTTGGAGACGCCATTTTGTAGATGTGTATTGAAATTGACATTTTGATGGTGGTGTCAATATTGACATGAGCGTGTTAAATCGTTTGTTAGAGACCGTCAAAGGTGGTAAGTCTAAAATTCAGGTCTATGCGCCTTAGCTACTAGGAGCCCAATACCCGCTTACTACGCGTATCCGCGCGAGAAAGAGTTGTATAATTTATGCAAGAGGTTTGAGTTATCCAATTATATGCATTCACAAATGGAAACATGATATTAATATCGTGTTAAATGCAATAGTTTCGAACGGTGCTTTTATAGAAAAGAATCAATAAACAATGATCGTATTGTACGTGTCGCGGAGGAGATTGTTCATGAATGAATAAAATAGTCCACTTTCAGCAGCGTCTTCATTGACGTAGTATTTTTGCTCAGTCCATTCATAATTTGAGGCTATTAGATGCGCCTGTCGATAAAAAAAGGAAAGTCAACGAGCGATAACAACGCAATAGGTTACGCTCTCACATACACCTCAATGACATAGTATAGGTCATTCGTAAATTGAGGCTATTAATAGATTCGGGAAAAAGTTAACGCTTATTTATATTCTCAATTTATAAAACGCTGAACATAAGTTCAACAATAACTTCAGCGATACGATAGACAAAAACAAAAAAATGTTTCATAATCGCTAAACCCGAATATAACAAACAATTTATAATAACAATACAAATGACCTGTTTCGTAACCTCGTTTATGCTACTACAGCGAGTATTTCTGGAAAACGTTCTTTGGTTCTCAACAGATAGCGGCGATAAATAAATATCTTTAAAAAAATGTAGTCGGCGTATACGCTGACTTTGAAATAAAGTTTGCAATTTACTTTTCTAAATAAATAAATTCAATTAAACAAAAGTTAAACTAATGTGTTGTGTTTTTCACTTGTAAGTTGCATATTCACCGCATGAAATGTGTGTTAGCATTGTCAAACCACACATTAGTGTGAGTAGATAAAAAATATACTACGGGAGAGCACTTCATATGTGTCCTCATATGCCTTGTTATTTGTATCTTTCTTCACTATCGAAATATATCGTTTGTTGATATTTGATTTAAACGCAGTTTTCTTTCGACACATTTAAATCACACGCCAATAGCGCCGTCATGCGAAAATGGGTCTCATGCGTTTCGGCAAGCGTTTGTTAAACCCAACATGTGCTTTTGCGCAGTCAGGCCATAGGCGATGCTGTTCGTTATAAAATTACTCAATATGTTATGTTTCTCCTTACCAGAAGGAGAGATAGCTGAGTGGGCTATTTATATAATGGGCGCATATGGAATAAGACCCATTTTCGCATGACGGGATCATTACAAATCTAATTGCGAATTGAAAATGCCACATTTAAGAGCAATTCTTTTTGATACAAAATTGAATTCAAAATAGCAAACTTGTTGATAATAGCAGCCTATCCACACATTACGGAATGATTTCCAGACGTGCTGACCAAGTACGGCAAACATTGTGGTATGATAATTAAACGATTTTCTCTTATCGTGACACTGTAATATTTCTCTAATGATTGTTTTCTCATCTTGGAGGCGAAAGTGAAATTCTGGAAGATGGATTATAACGCGTAATTGTAACAGGGCCACAATTTGTGTCGTTTGAGCATGCAGAGAGTAGTCCGGAATTCCTTACACTGAACAGTGCTACATCCTTTGAATTGAGCACATACGCAGTGATGTAGCAAACATTCAGAGGCTGTATCTCGAATCAGCTTATTTAATATTCGAAAATATTCATGCGTGTCTGTTGCATGCGTTATGTAAAAGTCACTTAGATGAAAACTGAGTCAAACAGCTAGGCCTAAAAGCGCATTAGTGCTCTATACCTATGTTTATGTCAGCGTTGTTGACACCGTGTGAACTGCTCGGGCAACAAGAAAAGCATAAACAGCAATGTTTATATACTTTTATTCCTGCATATACAAGATACGAAGATTATTGTTTATTTTGAATTTGTATATGGTGTCAAAAATCAAAAGTTTTGTACACGGAACTTTCATTATGAATTTATATTCTTGGTGAGATAGGTATTTGATATAAAAAAAATATTCCTTTAATATGGTGGAGACTGCAAATTGTCTTTATATTAAGTTCTCATTACCATTTTCATCATACTTTCTATGCTATCAGAACGTCCAAAAAGCATGTTGTTTTTATTTTGTCTAAGTTATTTCTATGAAATAATAAGGATGATAACAAGTGCACACAAAACTCGACCCATGCGCTATGACACACACTTTATAAAGTTGAATGGCGTGTGTTCATTTCAAACTTGCGATTGATTTTGAAAAATGAATTGCGTGTTAAACATCTTCAGTGCATTCAGCGCTTTGATTTAAATAGTTGAGGATTAGAATACAGTTATATATTGTCTAGACTTTCTGTGCAACACTTGCGGGTGCAATGACTATATCGATATTTTAGATTTATTGTCACATTGATGACGTCATTTAACATCTGTAGCGCTGGCTGTGGTGATTTTTTAAAATAACGTTTTGCGATTTATGACTTTAAACTAGAATAAATATGAACGTTCTTGGTATCAAAATTGTTTGTTTTGTTGAACCTGATTCATGTTGATAGAAATAGTTGACTTTATTGCAAATCCCACGTACATCCAAACATTGACTGATATAAAAACTATCTGTTGACCATGATATAAAAAAAATATACCAGGCAACGTTATATCAGGCAGATACCAATGCGGTGGTTTGATAAATAGTTATATCAGATCACTCCTACAATTTAGTGGCACATTAAGGTATTAGCATGACATATCAATATTAACGCCGATTGACATGGCTTGTTTTCAATATACTACTATTTGAATGTTAAATACATAATGTAGACAGTTATTCAAATCTTAGATATTAGTATGGGGAGTTTATGTTACACAACTGTTCCTTCATCCCATAAAAGTTTAGAGATTTTGAATTTGTCGATATTTAAAGGAGACTTTTCAACAATACATGCATAACGGTCGAAAATCGAGTTCATGCGACGGAATTATGCTTTTTCGAATGCACAAGTAATGGCAAAAACTTATATCGAAAAATGTATATAACCGTGTATCATAATTTCAATCGTTTTGCTTTTATACACAATTTCACGAAACACTGAATATATTGGCACGATGAAACAAGATTTATAAATCAAGATAACGTATAAGCATATCAAACGAGAGCGCCGATGGCGCTGAAAGCATAGTTGCAAGATACAGGGAAGTTGCTGCTGAAGTAAATGTTTAGGTCAAAATATACTAAATAGTTTCCTTATATGTTTCGATGTAAAAGCGAAAACTTTGAGCGAAAATAAACACAACATTTTGCATATTGAGACCCCCATAACCATACCTTTTCTTGACGGGCATTCTTAGCTGAATCGATTTAAGCAATACAAAAGATATGTCATGTTCAAACCAAAAAAGAATTCGACTCTAATCAAAATCGACTGATTTTGCGCCTTTTTTTCGGCCGTTTTCTAGTGGATTGTTACCTTTTGCAGTGCCATTTTTACTTTAATCTCCAACTTTATCCTATTTCAGGGATTTAGTAGTGAACACCTATGCTTACCCTATTAATATCTCCAAACGATAAAACCAGAACAACAGTCTAAAGTGTATAAAACGCCTTCGAGGAAAATATGATGATTTGTTTAGAGAGTACAGCCCTTCATGACTCGATTATTTAGTATATTGTAACCTTAACGATTGCTGACATCACGAGTCGCCCCCCTTGTTACCAAATTGTTCTATTTTTAGAAACGGGAATTCCAAATAGTGACGAATGTGAATGGTTACAAAATGACATAACTATGAAAATAAATACGTAGAATTACATTATTTCACGCATACCATTATGCAACCATCCGTTTTCTTTTCCGACTTGATACATTTACAGCTTTCCATTTAATATTTTACAGACACAATATAAAGAAGTGACACTCCAGCTGCTGGAGCAGTCGTCCAAAATTTGCGCGAATCCATTAAATCCGATGCCACATTTAATCTGTTAGCTCTACTCGTAACGTTAATTTCTGGCTCAAAGCAGGGACCTATACAAACAAAGGGATGAGACACTCACTGAACCGAAGAACAAGCTATCGCGTTGTTACGCAAAAGGGAACGAGACTTGCGACCCAACGAGGCTTCGCGCTTCGAGGCAAATTTTAACAGCCGCCATTTTGACAAAGCGAGACCGTGACAAAGCAATCGAGAAATAATAAGAGTACAAATTAACCAAGTGTTGCCAACACAGAAGTATTCATTGCAAAGGTTTGTTGAGTTTGATACATCTTATTGTTTCATTTGTTTTCGACTATGCTTTGTATTTACTTATAAAACAACGGTGGGTATTTTCACCAAATCATGCGTATCATTGTTTACACTTCCATAATCCGAGAAACGTGTGTCGTGGCTTTTTTCAAAAGGCTTGGTCAAATAAAGCTCTATACTATTGTTTTTTGTATTCTTACAAACGTTACATTTCAACGCATTGTGTGATGCTAATTTTATTTGTATTGTTAGCAAATTCATGATTTTAAATGAGCACAAAGGCAATACAATTTAAGTCATTTTTTAATTTTTACCACTATCAGTTTCATCAACATATGTCGTGGCTCTTTTTGAAAGGCTCAGTCAATACTAGCCCTATATTAATCTTATGGGTATCTTTACAAACATTACATTTTAACGCATTGAGTGATGCTAATTTTATTTGTATTATTTACAAATTCATGATTTTGAATGAGCACAAAGGCAATACAATTTTAGTCATTTTTTTATATTTTACCACTTTCAGTTTCATCAACATATGCCGTGGCTATTTTTGAAAGGCTCAGTCAATACTAGCCCTATATTAATCTTATGGGTATCTTTACAAACATTACATTTCAACGCATTGAGTGATGCTAATTTTATTTGTATTATTTGCAGAGGCATAATTTTGTATTAGCTCAAAGATTATACAACTTTAGTCATTTTTTATTTTGTAATCACTATCAGTTTGATCAACATATGTCGTGGCTCTTTTCGAAAGGCTCAGTCAATACTAGCCCTATATTAATCTTATTGGTATCTTTACAAACATTACATTTCAACGTATTAAGTGATGCTAATTTTATTTGTATTATTTGCAAATTCATGATTTTGAATTAGCACAAAAGCAATACAATTTTAGTCATTTTTTTATTTTTTTACCACTATCAGTTTCATCAACATATGTCGTGGCTCTTTTTTGAAAGGCTCAGTCAATACTAGCCCTATATATATCATGTTGGTGTCTTTACAAACGTTGCATTTCAATGCATTGTGTGGTGCAAATTTAATTTGCATTATTTGCAAAGGCATAATTTTGTGTTAGCTCAAAGATAATACCATTTTAGTAATTTTTTTTATTTTGTAATCACTATCAGTTTGATCAACATATGTCGTGGCTCTTTTCGAAAGGCTCAGTCAATACTAGCCCTATATTAATCTTATGGGTATCTTTACAAACATTACATTTCAACGCATTGTGTGATGCTAATTTTATTTGTATTATTTGCAAAGGCATAATTTTGTATTAGCTCCAAGATGATATAATTTCAGTTATTTTTTAATTTTTTTAGTTAAACGTGTTATCAACATATGTTGAGGCTTTTTTCAATAGACTCCATCAATAGTAGCACTATTTTGATCATGTTGGTATTTTTGCAAATGTTACACTTCAATAAACTGTGTGGTGCACATTTTATTTACATGAATTGCAAAGGCATAATTTTGTATTAGCTCAGAGATTATACAATTTTAGTCATTTTTTTTTAACCAGTCTCGGTTTTGAATGTGTATGTCAATGCTCTTTTCAAAAGGCTCGGTCAATAATTGACCTATGATAATCATGTTGGTATCTTTAGATATGTGACACTTCAATGCATTGTGTGTTTCACATTTAATTTGCATTATTTACTAACTCATAACTTTGTATAAGCTAAAGGACAATACACATGTATAACTTTAGTCATTTTCTAATTGTTAGACCGCTTTCAGTTTTGTATACATATGTCATTGCTTTTTGCGTAAGGGCCAAGGCTCTGTAAATACTAGCCCTATATTATTCATGTTGGTATCGTAACCCTTTCAGCGCTTGAATCAAACTTTAAAGGCCTTTGCAAACTGTTTGGACCCAGATGAGACGCCACAGAACGTGGCGTCTCATCAGGATTCAAACTGTTTGCTATTCTGAAAGTATTCTGTGAAAAAAATCTAAGAAAATGCTAATTTTAGAAATTCAGCAGACAACACTTTAGCAGACGACAAATTTCCCAGCATGCTAAGGATTAGCAAATTGTACACTTCAGTGCATTGTGTGGTGTACATTTAATTTGCATTATTTGCAAAGTTCTTGATTTGTATAAGCTCAATGATGATACAATATTAGTCCTTAATCAATTATTTAAAAAAAACAATTGAGATTAACATTTGTCTCCGCTTTTTCTTAGGGATTGATCAATACAAGCTCTATTATTGTTTGTGTTTGTACCAATGTTACATTTCAATGAAATGTATGGTGCATATTTTAAATGCATTTTTTGAAAAAAAAAAAATGATGTCTGCATAGGAAATCCTGAGGTGGAATGTTCAATGATATTTGCTAAGAAGAGATTTCATTTCAACAAAAAATGTCATAAAAGTGGAAAGTGTCGTCCTTATTAGCCTGTGCGGACTGCACAGGCTAATCTGGGACGACACTTTACGCACATGCATTATGCCAAGTTTTCTCAAAACACGAGACATATAATCGTTCTCATTCACAGAATGTTTGGCCATTTTTTTTTAATATAAATTTAATAACTATTATTCTAGAAAAAAAAATAGAAAAATTGCAAAGGTCATATTTCTTTATCATTGGAGAAAACATTTATTCTGAGATATTTTCAAGAGTTTGTTTCCACATTGTTAATGCCTCTATTAAGAATTTCTGAAATGTGTAGATAATTGTTATTCAATTAATGCAAAAAATCGGAATTCTTACATAAATATGTCAATTAATTTTATTAATATGTTGATACAACTAAGTACATTTTTATGTCCATCTGTCTGGTCGTCTGAAATTCCGTCACACTTTGCGTTTAGGTTTTGCGTTAACGTTTCGAAAAATGTGGAAAAAGGTGGCATAGTCTATTAGTCTTCCTATGGTGGCAAGCCATGTTTTCAATAAATGATGGTGACTGTGTAAACATTTTATTAACTGATTTTTAGAATATGTTTTGTTTTATGCTTTTAGAATGCCTAGAAAACGCAAAAGAGGATCCCTTACGGTGAAACGCAAGTACCACTACATAACATCTGAACAGCCAAAGGAAGAAAACCATGTTGCCAGTGAACCCCTGGTGAACATTAAAGCTACAACAGATTCTTCTACCCAGTCAGAAAGTGAAAATGTGCAGTTCACAAGTGATCATAGTTATGCTATTGATGAAGACTCCACATATGAGCTTGACTCCTTCCAGGAGACAAACAATGATAAGCCTGAAGCTGATGTGATGGAATGTAGTTCAGGGCTTCTAGAAATGGAGGTGGAGACGACAACCTTCTCAGACTTTGCTGTGGAACTTAAACTGCAAAATTTTTCATCTCAGTTCGTTGTAAAGGAATTAGAGCAATCAATTCAAATGTTACAGTTGTACGCAAATGACAGTCTGACAGCAATCAAGTTATCGGTTGAAATTAAGAGTGATTTTACGTGCTCTGTCTATGTGCATCGGAAATGCATTCCGAGATCTCACCAAATATGGACTGGACTGCCACAACATATCAATCGCGTTGCTTATGTTCTGGTGTTATAGGAAAGACTGTTAAAATTTGATGTCTGCATAGGAAATCCTGAGGTGGAATTTTCAATTATTTTTTTTTCGCATAGATAGTCGATGTAGGGATATAGATAAATGAAATTAACTAGTTTATATAGATGGAGTTATTAATTTTACTTATAGATTTCTCTCTAAATAAAATGATTGTACTTTATATACTCTAAGGAACCATATCGCTATACATAACCTATAGTTTTGCTTTAGTATAGGTTGTCAACACAGGGATTTTACTTATACTTAACTACAATTAAGTATAGCATAGGTAGAGGTATATCATACAGCTTTTACATTGTCAGTATTACTCAATTCTATATTTCTAAAAAAAAAATTACGAATGAAAAAACAATGCAAGTATATACTTTATGCAGTTATATGCAGGGATCATATTTTTTTCTTATATGTGTCCTAATTTTATATTAATGTATGTAATTCTTGTTTAAAAAAAGTCATTTAATAATTATATTTTTCACTTATGAACTTTGGTACAGACAGGTCACTATGTATTAACAATATTAACATTCTCACGAAAACATGTTTATTCCTTATATTGTAAAAGGAACTTTTTCGAAGTGATGCATGATTTGTATTTACTTCAAAAGCATGCTGTTATTGTAAATGTAATGTAAATGACGATTAGCTTAACATGCTTAAGTCAGAATAAACTTTTATGTTCTATTAACTGCATTTAAATCTTTGTCCATAATTTTGTTAAAACCATTCTACAACACGTTTTATATTCATTTCTTTGAAAATAATTAAAGGAATAAAACACTAAACTCCTTTGTACACACTATTTAGTAGTAACTGTAAATGCCTGATTCAATTGTCTCATCATTATTACACCGTATCATGTGTCCACTGTTTTGGATATCTTACTTGCATGTGCGAGGATTTGATTTATTAATGTTGTTTTATATATTGATTGTTCGAGATATATATGATAATAAAACGAATAAAACATGAGTATATATAAATATATATATATATATATATAGAACTACTAAAACACGAAAACCTTTCTTGTTTTTTGTTTGGTTTGTACGCAAAATGCAGAACTAAAAAAATGCATCCAATATTTATTACCTCGTAAATTCTGTTGATGTTTTTTTATGACATGACCTCGAAATCCTGATACACTTTTATACTCCGCACCACAAACAGGACAAATATAGCACAGCTCTTTCGTGCTTGCTTGCGATTTATTGTTTGCCTCATCATCAGTATAATAACCTTATACCAAATCTAAATCTATGTCGTCATCCCATGAAAGGAAATTTTTATGTTTAGAAGACATTTACAGTAAATTCCATGAATTCCAACGTTCACTATGACTTAAGGGAGTCCAAATAAATATTAAAATGACATTCGAAAATTTGCTGCGTCGGAGGTTAAAAGAACAATTATACATTTTGAGTTGTTTGCACTTAACATGTCTTGATAATGTTGCTATTTTAAACAAAACATGGTAACATTTTAATTCTATTAAAAGACCGGTCTTTTTTACATGCACATACGTGCGATAAACAACGGCAATTTAACCCTGGCGAAACAACCGGCAATTAATATTCATCAAAGAGTCCGATAATTGGGTGCCCATTTGACATACTGCGTAATAATAAGACTAATTAATGATTGATTTTGAGATCAACAACGCAACAATTAAACGAATAGGTACTTGTTTATTTAACATAATATAATTTGAATCCGAAAAAACGTAACGCGTTAAATAAGCGAAATCCCTCGCAATCGATATCGTGTAGCCGCATTATCGCTACACAGGGACCAATCGATCGAGATTATCAAATCTCGCGCACCGGTTTATTATCGCTACACCGGGACCAATCGATCGAGATTAAAGTATAGGTCCCTGATCTCGCGCACCGGTTTATTTTGCGTGCTGTAACGGGATATCGCGAGGTTGCTAATCCCTTTGTTTGTATAGGTCCCTGCTCAAAGTAAATCATTTTAACTTCAATTAACACATCTCTATTACTTTCAAACTCTACTTCATCAAATCCATAGAAAGGAAGGTCAGAATCCATGTCATAAATCAGAAAACATTCATCGTACTCCGCCATTTTTTACACATGTTCAAAGAATAAAAGTGCTTTATGCCCCACTTCCTGCTGAGAATATGTTTTAATTTCTGTTTATAATTAACCGATGAAATGTTACATATCCTTAAACCAGGGCCTTATGAATTCAGTTATGTAAACATTTGACCTCTCACAGAACAGTAAACAAAGGAAATAGAAATTAGGTGTGAGGTCACTATCAACAAGAACAGAATTGTTTTACGAACGAAATTTGTTAGTTTCTTAGAAGGTTTTTTGCACGTAAAACGGTCTTAGAAAAATTCACTCAAAACGGTGTCAGCAATATTCTTGGAAGAAAACGTTAGAAAAACGTTTCCCCCAAAAAAATTGTAAGAATTACCATATACTAAATTAAATAGATATTTCGTCTGATTTTTGATCAGGTAAGGCTTCATAATGGTCAACCGATCGATGTGGGTTTTCGAAATGTCGTATATACCTTAAGCATAGGTGCGTTGCACCTATGCTAAAAACTTCAACAACTTACCGCATTTAAATAGATAGTGATATAGCTAATGCTGATAATATTGTAAAAATAACGCATCAATCAGTGCGCTTTTGATGTTATTTCCGAATACGCGGGCTCTTTGTAAATCTAGAGATCCGAAATTAAATATCAAATGTTTCTTGGTTTGTTCTTGAGTTTCTTGTCAACCAATATTGCTTGCTGCAACTTAAAACAATTTATAACGGCATTGACGTGTTAGCAAATAAGTCAATGTTATTTACTCTTACTTATCAGATATATTCAACATTAATTATCCTATTGATTATTTCTCAATACACATAATTATTCTGAATAAATTATGAAACACCGAAATTCGAGTTAAATAAAGAATTAATATAGCGTGTTCAATAAAAAAAATGTTATCAGTAAAATTAGCATATAATGTTAATTATTCCTCCAAAACATAAAAACAAAACATGAAATTCCATTTTAATAATATATTTTGGTAATATAAAATATAAGAAAGTTATTATAAAAGAACTTGTTTGGATCTTTCTTGTTTAACTGATGTGTAGCCTCATAAATGTCCATTACTCTCATAATATCGGTTCTTCTCATAGTATCGTGCATTAAAGGAAAAACCTTTAAGAAGTGCCGGAAAGTTAATTTTTTTTTCTTATTTTTTTTAGAAGTTGTAATTCATTTGATGGTTATCAATGACTATAACGACGATCATGTTTCTGGTTGGGTTGTATATACCGCATATTATACACAATGATGTGAGAACGTTGGCATGAATATGATCTATTATCTCCCTTTAAAACCTATTATGTCCCTTGAAGTATAAAAAATTTCCGTTTAATAACAAAAACATTCACTGCTTTCACAATTGATTAACGATGTTTTTCAGTTAAATTAAATACTTTTTTTTCAATATTTAATATTAAAAATATAATTATTCTTTATAGATACGCATATTGCTAACACAGATTTATGAAGTTTCATAGGATGTCGCGTGTGTTCGAATTTCGGATGCTACGCAGGTACTTTTAAGAACTCTTCTAAAGGAGTTAATAAACGCCCACGTAAGACTTAGTTATAGAAAATAACAGTAATATATCAGGCGAGGCTAAGAATAATATAACGGCGAATCTTGCCGAGCCGTTATTTTATTCGTGCCGAGCCTGATATATTGCAAAACGATGGGGCAGTAAACTATTATTCTGTTTATCATACCACACTTTCCTAAAAATCTGCAAAACTATCCATTTTTTATATTTTAAATGTGTACGCTGATTTTGCTGATCCGGCTTTTACACGTTACATACATGTAGCAACGGCGTTCGAAAAGACGAGGCAAATAATAGCTTATTTTAAACCTCGTTTAGAGAAAAAAAGTTTTTTAATCGAAGGACACACTTCACCGAATGGTTTGGAGACGCCATTTTGTAGATGTGTATTGAAATTGACATTTTGATGGTGGTGTCAATATTGACATGAGCGTGTTAAATCGTTTGTTAGAGACCGGCAAAGGTGGTAAGTCTAAAATTCAGGTCTATGCGCCTTAGCTACTAGGAGCCCAATACCCGCTTACTACGCGTATCCGCGCGAGAAAGAGTTGTATAATTTATGCAAGAGGTTTGAGTTCTCCAATTATATGCATTCACAAATGGAAACATGATATTAATATCGTGTTAAATGCAATAGTTTCGAACGGTGCTTTTATAGAAAAGAATCAATAAACAATGATCGTATTGTACGTGTCGCGGAGGAGATTGTTCATGAATGAATAAAATAGTCCACTTTCAGCAGCGTCTTCATTGACGTAGTATTTTTGCTCAGTCCATTCATAATATGAGGCTATTAGATGCGCCTGTCGATAAAAAAAGGAAAGTCAACGAGCGATAACAACGCAATAGGTTACGCTCTCACATACACCTCAATGACATAGTATAGGTCATTCGTAAATTGAGGCTATTAATAGATTCGGGAAAAAGTTAACGCTTATTTATATTCTCAATTTATAAAACGCTGAACATAAGTTCAACAATAACTTCAGCGATACGATAGACAAAAACAAAAAAATGTTTCATAATCGCTAAACCCGAATATAACAAACAATTTATAATAACAATACAAATGACCTGTTTCGTAACCTCGTTTATGCTACTACAGCGAGTATTTCTGGAAAACGTTCTTTGGTTCTCAACAGATAGCGGCGATAAATAAATATCTTTAAACAAATGTAGTCGGCGTATACGCTGACTTTTAAATAAAGTTTGCAATTTACTTTTCTAAATAAATAAATTCAATTAAACAAAAGCTAAACTAATGTGTTGTGTTTTTCACTTGTAAGTTGCATATTCACCGCATGAAATGTGTGTTAGTATTGTCAAACCACACATTAGTGTGAGTAGATAAAAAATATACTACGGGAGAGCACTTCATATGTGTCCTCATATGCCTTGTTATTTGTATCTTTCTTCACTATCGAAATATATCGTTTGTTGATATTTGATTTAAACGCAGTTTTCTTTCGACACATTTAAATCACACGCCAATAGCGCCGCCATGCGAAAATGGGTCTCATGCGTTTCGGCAAGCGTTTGTTAAACCCAACATGTGCTTTTGCGCAGTCAGGCCATAGGCGGTGCTGTTCGTTATAAAATCACTCAATATGTTATGTTTCTCCTTACCAGAAGGAGAGATAGCTGAGTGGGCTATTTATATAATGGGCGCATATGGAATAAGACCCATTTTCGCATGACGGGGTCATTACAAATCTAATTGCGAATTGAAAATGCCACATTTAAGAGCAATTCTTTTTGATACAAAATTGAATTCAAAATAGCAAACTTGTTGATAATAGCAGCCTATCCACACATTAAGGAATGATTTCCAGACGTGCTGACCAAGTACGGCAAACATTGTGGTATGATAATTAAACGATTTTCTCTTATCGTGACACTGTAATATTTCTCTAATGATTGTTTTCTCATCTTGGAGGCGAAAGTGAAATTCTGGAAGATGGATTATAACGCGTAATTGTATCAGGGCCACAATTTGTGTCGTTTGAGCATGCAGAGAGTAGTCCGGAATTCCTTACACTGAACAGTGCTACATTCTTTGAATTGAGCACATACGCAGTGATGTAGCAAAAATTCAGAGGCTGTATCTCGAATCAGCTTATTTAATATTCGAAAATATTCATGCGTGTCTGTTGCATGCGTTATGTAAAAGTCACTTAGATGAAAACTGAGTCAAACAGCTAGGCCTAAAAGCGCATTAGTGCTCTATACCTATGTTTATGTCAGCGTTGTTGACACCGTGTGAACTGCTCGGGCAACAAGAAAAGCATAAACAGCAATGTTTATATACTTTTATTCCTGCATATACAAGATACGAAGATTATTGTATATTTTGAATTTGTATATGGTGTCAAAAATCAAAAGTTTTGTACACGGAACTTTCATTATGAATTTATATTCTTGGTGAGATAGGTATTTGATATAAAAAAAATATTCCTTTAATATGGTGGAGACTGCAAATTGTCTTTATATTAAGTTCTCATTACCATTTTCATCATACTTTCTATGCTATCAGAACGTCCAAAAAGCATGTTGTTTTTATTTTGTCTAAGTTATTTCTATGAAATAATAAGGATGATAACAAGTGCACACAAAACTCGACCCATGCGCTATGACACACACTTTATAAAGTTGAATGGCGTGTGTTCATTTCAAACTTGCGATTGATTTTGAAAAATGAATTGCGTGTTAAACATCTTCAGTGCATTCAGCGCTTTGATTTAAATAGTTGAGGATTAGAATACAGTTATATATTGTCTAGACTTTCTGTGCAACACTTGCGGGTGCAATGACTATATCGATATTTTAGATTTATTGTCACATTGATGACGTCATTTAACATCTGTAGCGCTGGCTGTGGTGATTTTTTTAAAGTAAACGTTTTGCGATTTATGACTTTAAACTAGAATAAATATGTACGTTCTTGGTATCAAAATTGTTTGTTTTGTTGAACCTGATTCATGTTGATAGAAATAGTTGACTTTATTGCAAATCCCACGTACATCCAAACATTGACTGATATAAAAACTATCTGTTGACCATGATATAAAAAAAATATACCAGGCAACGTTATATCAGGCAGATACCAATGCGGTGGTTTGATAAATAGTTATATCAGATCACTCCTACAATTTAGTGGCACATTAAGGTATTAGCATGACATATCAATATTAACGCCGATTGACATGGCTTGTTTTCAATATACTACTATTTGAATGTTAAATACATAATGTAGACAGTTATTCAAATCTTAGATATTAGTATGGGGAGTTTATGTTACACAACTGTTCCTTCATCCCATAAAAGTTTAGAGATTTTGAATTTGTCGATATTTAAAGGAGACTTTTCAACAATACATGCATAACGGTCGAAAATCGAGTTCATGCGACGGAATTATGCTTTTTCGAATGCACAAGTAATGGCAAAAACTTATATCGAAAAATGTATATAACCGTGTATCATAATTTCAATCGTTTTGCTTTTATACACAATTTCACGAAACACTGAATATATTGGCACGATGAAACAAGATTTATAAATCAAGATAACGTATAAGCATATCAAACGAGAGCGCCGATGGCGCTGAAAGCATAGTTGCAAGATACAGGGAAGTTGCTGCTGAAGTAAATGTTTAGGTCAAAATATACTAAATAGTTTCCTTATATGTTTCGATGTAAAAGCGACAACTTTGAGCGAAAATAAACACAACATTTTGCATATTGAGACCCCCATAACCATACCTTTTCTTGACGGGCATTCTTAGCTGAATCGATTTAAGCAATACAAAAGATATGTCATGTTCAAACCAAAAAAGAATTCGACTCTAATCAAAATCGACTGATTTTGCGCCTTTTTTTCGGCCGTTTTCTAGTGGATTGTTACCATTTGCAGTGCCATTTTTACTTTAATCTCCAACTTTATCCTATTTCAGGGATTTAGTAGTGAACACCAATGCTTACCCTATTAATATCTCCAAACGATAAAACCATAACAATCTAAAGTGTATAAAACGCCTTCGAGGAAAATATGATGATTTGTTTAGAGAGTACAGCCCTTCATGACTCGATTATTTAGTATATTGTAACCTTAACGATTGCTGACATCACGAGTCGCCCCCCTTGTTACCAAATTGTTCTATTTTTAGAAACGGGAATTCCAAATAGTGACGAATGTGAATGGTTACAAAATGACATAACTATGAAAATAAATACGTAGAATTACATTATTTCACGCATACCATTATGCAACCATCCGTTTTCTTTTCCGACTTGATACATTTACAGCTTTCCATTTAATATTTTACAGACACAATATAAAGAAGTGACACTCCAGCTGCTGGAGCAGTCGTCCAAAATTTGCGCGAATCCATTAAATCCGATGCCACATTTAAACTGTTAGCTCTACTCGTAACGTTAATTTCTGGCTCAAAGTAAATCATTTTAACTTCAATTAACACATCTCTATTACTTTCAAACTCTACTTCATCAAATCCATAGAAAGGAAGGTCAGAATCCATGTCATAAATCAGAAAACATTCATCGTACTCCGCCATTTTTTACACATGTTCAAAGAATAAAAGTGCTTTATGCCCCACTTCCTGCTGAGAATATGTTTTAATTTCTGTTTATAATTAACCGATGAAATGTTACATATCCTTAAACCAGGGCCTTATGAATTCAGTTATGTAAACATTTGACCTCTCACAGAACAGTAAACAAAGGAAATAGAAATTAGGTGTGAGGTCACTATCAACAAGAACAGAATTGTTTTACGAACGAAATTTGTTTTAGTTTCTTAGAAGGTTTTTTGCACGTAAAACGGTCTTAGAAAAATTCACTCAAAACGGTGTCAGCAATATTCTTGGAAGAAAACGTTAGAAAAACGTTTCCCCCCAAAAAATTGTAAGAATTACCATTTACTAAATTAAATAGATATTTCGTCTGATTTTTGATCAGGTAAGGCTTCATAATGGTCAACCGATCGATGTGGGTTTTCGAAATGTCGTATATACCTTAAGCATAGGTGCGTTGCACCTATGCTAAAAACTTCAACAACTTACCGCATTTAAATAGATAGTGATATAGCTAATGCTGATAATATTGTAAAAATAACGCATCAATCAGTGCGCTTTTGATGTTATTTCCGAATACGCGGGCTCTTTGTAAATCTAGAGATCCGAAATTAAATATCAAATGTTTCTTGGTTTGTTCTTGAGTTTCTTGTCAACCAATATTGCTTGCTGCAACTTAAAACAATTTATAACGGCATTGACGTGTTAGCAAATAAGTCAATGTTATTTACTCTTACTTATCAGATATATTCAACATTAATTATCCTATTGATTATTTCTCAATACACATAATTATTCTGAATAAATTATGAAACACCGAAATTCGAGTTAAATAAAGAATTAATATAGCGTGTTCAATAAAAAAATGTTATCAGTAAAATTAGCATATAATGTTAATTATTCCTCCAAAACATAAAAACAAAACATGAAATTCCATTTTAATAATATATTTTGGTAATATAAAATATAAGAAAGTTATTATAAAAGAACTTGTTTGGATCTTTCTTGTTTAACTGATGTGTAGCCTCATAAATGTCCATTACTCTCATAATATCGGTTCTTCTCATAGTATCGTGCATTAAAGGAAAAACCTTTAAGAAGTGCCGGAAAGTTTTTTTTTTTTCTTATTTTTTTAAGAAGTTGTAATTCATTTGATGGTTATCAATGACTATAACGACGATCATGTTTCTGGTTGGGTTGTATATACCGCATATTATACACAATGATGTGAGAACGTTGGCATGAATATGATCTATTATCTCCCTTTGAAACCTATTATGTCCCTTGAAGTATAAAAAATTTCCGTTTAATAACAAAAACATTCACTGCTTTCACAATTGATTAACGATGTTTTTCAGTTAAATTAAATACTTTTTTTCAATATTTAATATTAAAAATATAATTATTCTTTATAGATACGCATATTGCTAACACAGATTTATGAAGTTTCATAGGATGTCGCGTGCGTTCGAATTTCGGATGCTACGCAGGTACTTTTAAGAACTCTTCTAAAGGAGTTAATAAACGCCCACGTAAGACTTAGTTATAGAGAATAACAGTAATATATCAGGCGAGGCTAAGAATAATATAACGGCGAATCTTGCCGAGCCGTTATTTTATTCGTGCCGAGCCTGATATATTGCAAAACGATGGGGCAGTAAACTATTATTCTGTTTATCATACCACACTTTCCTAAAAATCTGCAAAACAATCCATTTTTTATATTTTAAATGTGTACGCTGATTTTGCTGATCCGGCTTTTACACGTTACATACATGTAGCAACGGCGTTCGAAAAGACGAGGCAAATAATAGCTTATTTTAAACCTCGTATAGAGAAAAAAAGTTTTTTAATCGAAGGACACACTTTACCGAATGGTTTGGAGACGCCATTTTGTAGATGTGTATTGAAATTGACATTTTGATGGTGGTGTCAATATTGACATTAGCGTGTTAAATCGTTTGTTAGAGACCGTCAAAGGTGGTAAGTCTAAAATTCAGGTCAATGCGCCTTAGCTACTAGGAGCCCAATACCCGCTTACTACGCGTATCCGCGCGAGAAAGAGTTGTATAATTTATGCAAGAGGTTTGAGTTCTCCAATTATATGCATTCACAAATGGAAACATGATATTAATATCGTGTTAAATGCAATAGTTTCGAACGGTGCTTTTATAGAAAAGAATCAATAAACAATGATCGTATTGTACGTGTCGCGTAGGAGATTGTTCATGAATGAATAAAATAGTCCACTTTCAGCAGCGTCTTCATTGACGTAGTATTTTTGCTCAGTCCATTCATAATATGAGGCTATTAGATGCGCCTGTCGATAAAAAAAGGAAAGTCAACGAGCGATAACAACGCAATAGGTTACGCTCTCACATACACCTCAATGACATAGTATAGGTCATTCGTAAATTGAGGCTATTAATAGATTCGGGAAAAAGTTAACGCTTATTTATATTCTCAATTTATAAAACGCTGAACATAAGTTCAACAATAACTTCAGCGATACGATAGACAAAAACAAAAAAATGTTTCATAATCGCTAAACCCGAATATAACACACAATTTATAATAACAATACAAATGACCTGTTTCGTAACCTCGTTTATGCTACTACAGCGAGTATTTCTGGAAAACGTTCTTTGGTTTTCAACAGATAGCGGCGATAAATAAATATCTTTAAAAAAATGTAGTCGGCGTATACGCTGACTTTTATATAAAGTTTGCAATTTACTTTTCTAAATAAATAAATTCAATTAAACAAAAGTTAAACTAATGTGTTGTGTTTTTCACTTGTAAGTTGCATATTCACCGCATGAAATGTGTGTTAGCATTGTCAAACCACACATTAGTGTGAGTAGATAAAAAATATACTACGGGAGAGCACTTCATATGTGTCCTCATATGCCTTGTTATTTGTATCTTTCTTCACTATCGAAATATATCGTTTGTTGATATTTGATTTAAACGCAGTTTTATTTCGACACATTTAAATCACACGCCAATAGCGCCGTCATGCGAAAATGGGTCTCATGCGTTTCGGCAAGCGTTTGTTAAACCCAACATGTGCTTTTGCGCAGTCAGGCCATAGGCGATGCTGTTCGTTATAAAATCACTCAATATGTTATGTTTCTCCTTACCAGAAGGAGAAATAGCTGAGTGGGCTATTTATATAATGGGCGCATATGGAATAAGACCCATTTTCGCATGACGGGTCATTACAAATCTAATTGCGAATTGAAAATGCCACATTTAAGAGCAATGCTTTTTGATACAAAATTGAATTCAAAATAGCAAACTTGTTGATAATAGCAGCCTATCCACACATTAAGGAATGATTTCCAGACGTGCTGACCAAGTACGGCAAACATTGTGGTATGATAATTAAACGATTTTCTCTTATCGTGACACTGTAATATTTCTCTAATGATTGTTTTCTCATCTTGGAGGCGAAAGTGAAATTCTGGAAGATGGATTATAACGCGTAATTGTAATCAGGGCCACAATTTGTGTCGTTTGAGCATGCAGAGAGTAGTCCGGAATTCCTTACACTGAACAGTGCTACATCCTTTGAATTGAGCACATACGCAGTGATGTAGCAAAAATTCAGATGCTGTATCTCGAATCAGCTTATTTAATATTCGAAAATATTCATGCGTGTCTGTTGCATGCGTTATGTAAAAGTCACTTAGATGAAAACTGAGTCAAACAGCTACGCCTAAAAGCGCATTAGTGCTCTATACCTATGTTTATGTCAGCGTTGTTGACACCGTGTGAACTGCTCGGGCAACAAGAAAAGCATAAACAGCAATGTTTATATACTTTTATTCCTGCATATACAAGATACGAAGATTATTGTATATTTTGAATTTGTAAATGGTGTCAAAAATCAAAAGTTTTGTACACGGAACTTTCATTATGAATTTATATTCTTGGTGAGATAGGTATTTGATATAAAAAAAATATTCCTTTAATATGGTGGAGACTGCAAATTGTCTTTATATTATGTTCTCATTACCATTTTCATCATACTTTCTATGCTATCAGAACGTCCAAAAAGCATGTTGTTTTTATTTTGTCTAAGTTATTTCTATGAAATAATAAGGATGATAACAAGTGCACACAAAACTCGACCCATGCGCTATGACACACACTTTATAAAGTTGAATGGCGTGTGTTCATTTCAAACTTGCGATTGATTTTGAAAAATGAATTGCGTGTTAAACATCTTCAGTGCATTCAGCGCTTTGATTTAAATAGTTGAGGATTAGAATACAGTTATATATTGTCTAGACTTTCTGTGCAACACTTGCGGGTGCAATGACTATATCGATATTTTAGATTTATTGTCACATTGATGACGTCATTTAACATCTGTAGCGCTGGCTGTGGTGATTTTTTTAAATAAACGTTTTGCGATTTATGACTTTAAACTAGAATAAATATGTACGTTCTTGGTATCAATATTGTTTGTTTTGTTGAACCTGATTCATGTTGATAGAAATAGTTGACTTTATTGCAAATCCCACGTACATCCAAACATTGACTGATATAAAAACTATCTGTTGACCATGATATAAAAAAATATACCACGCAACGTTATATCAGGCAGATACCAATGCGGTGGTTTGATAAATAGTTATATCAGATCACTCCTACAATTTAGTGGCACATTAAGGTATTAGCATGACTTATCAATATTAACGCCGAATGACATGGCTTGTTTTCAATATACTATTATTTGAATGTTAAATACATAATGTAGACAGTTATTCAAATCTTAGATATAAGTATGGGGAGTTTATGTTACACAACTGTTCCTTCATCCCATAAAAGTTTAGAGATTTTGAATTTGTCGATATTTAAAGGAGACTTTTCAACAATACATGCATAACGGTCGAAAATCGAGTTCATGCGACGGAATTATGCTTTTTCGAATGCACAAGTAATGGCAAAAACTTATATCGAAAAATGTATATAACCGTGTATCATAATTTCAATCGTTTTGCTTTTATACACAATTTCACGAAACACTGAATATATTGGCACGATGAAACAAGATTTATAAATCAAGATAACGTATAAGCATATCAAACGAGAGCGCCGATGGCGCTGAAAGCATAGTTGCAAGATACAGGGAAGTTGCTGCTGAAGTAAATGTTTAGGTAAAAATATACTAAATAGTTTCCTTATATGTTTCGATGTAAAAGCGACAACTTTGAGCGAAAATAAACACAACATTTTGCATATTGAGACCCCCATAACCATACCTTTTCTTGACGGGCATTCTTAGCTGAATCGATTTAAGCAATACAAAAGATATGTCATGTTCAAACCAAAAAAGAATTCGACTCTAGTCAAAATCGACTGATTTTGCGCCTTTTTTTCGGCCGTTTTCTAGTGGATTGTTACCTTTTGCAGTGCCATTTTTACTTTAATCTCCAACTTTATCCTATTTCAGGGATTTAGTAGTGAACACATATGCTTACCCTATTAATATCTCCAAACGATAAAACCAGAACAACAGTCTAAAGTGTATAAAACGCCTTCGAGGAAAATATGATGATTTGTTTAGAGAGTACAGCCCTTCATGACTCGATTATTTAGTATATTGTAACCTTAACGATTGCTGACATCACGAGTCGCCCCCCTTGTTACCAAATTGTTCTATTTTTAGAAACGGGAATTCCAAATAGTGACGAATGTGAATGGTTACAAAATGACATAACTATGAAAATAAATACGTAGAATTACATTATTTCACGCATACCATTATGCAACCATCCGTTTTCTTTTCCGACTTGATACATTTACAGCTTTCCATTTAATATTTTACAGACACAATATAAAGAAGTGACACTCCAGCTGCTGGAGCAGTCGTCCAAAATTTGCGCGAATCCATTAAATCCGATGCCACATTTAAACTGTTAGCTCTACTCGTAACGTTAATTTCTGGCTCAAAGTAAATCATTTTAACTTCAATTAACACATCTCTATTACTTTCAAACTCTACTTCATCAAATCCATAGAAAGGAAGGTCAGAATCCATGTCATAAATCAGAAAACATTCATCGTACTCCGCCATTTTTTACACATGTTCAAAGAATAAAAGTGCTTTATGCCCCACTTCCTGCTGAGAATATGTTTTAATTTCTGTTTATAATTAACCGATGAAATGTTACATATCCTTAAACCAGGGCCTTATGAATTCAGTTATGTAAACATTTGACCTCTCACAGAACAGTAAACAAACGAAATAGAAATTAGGTGTGAGGTCACTATCAACAAGAACAGAATTGTTTTACGAACGAAATTTGTTTTAGTTTCTTAGAAGGTTTTTTGCACGTAAAACGATCTTAGAAAAATTCACTCAAAACGGTGTCAGCAATATTCTTGGAAGAAAACGTTAGAAAAACGTTTCCCCCCAAAAAATTGTAAGAATTACCATATACTAAATTAAATAGATATTTCGTCTGATTTTTGATCAGGTAAGGCTTCATAATGGTCAACCGATCGATGTGGGTTTTCGAAATGTCGTATATACCTTAAGCATAGGTGCGTTGCACCTATGCTAAAAACTTCAACAACTTACCGCATTTAAATAGATAGTGATATAGCTAATGCTGATAGTATTGTAAAAATAACGCATCAATCAGTGCGCTTTTGATGTTATTTCCGAATACGCGGGCTCTTTGTAAATCTAGAGATCCGAAATTAAATATCAAATGTTTCTTGGTTTGTTCTTGAGTTTCTTGTCAACCAATATTGCTTGCTGCAACTTAAAACAATTTATAAAGGCATTGACGTGTTAGCAAATAAGTCAATGTTATTTACTCTTACTTATCAGATATATTCATCATTAATTATCCTATTGATTCTTTCTCAATACACATAATTATACTGAATAAATTATGAAACACCGAAATTCGAGTTAAATAAAGAATTAATATAGCGTGTTCAATAAAAAAAATGTTATCAGTAAAATTAGCATATAATGTTAATTATTCCTCCAAAACATAAAAACAAAACATGAAATTCCATTTTAATAATATATTTTGGTAATATAAAATATAAGAAAGTTATTATAAAAGAACTTGTTTGGATCTTTCTTGTTTAACTGATGTGTAGCCTCATAAATGTCCATTACTCTCATAATATCGGTTCTTCTCATAGTATCGTGCATTAAAGGAAAAACCTTTAAGAAGTGCCGGATGGTTATTTTTTTTCTTATTTTTTTTAGAAGTTGTAATTCATTTGATGGTTATCAATGAATATAACGACGATCATGTTTCTGGTTGGGTTGTATATACCGCATATTATACACAATAATGTGAGAACGTTGGCATGAATATGATCTATTATCTCCCTTTGAAACCTATTATGTCCCTTGAAGTATAAAAAATTTCCGTTTAATAACAAAAACATTCACTGCTTTCACAATTGATTAACGATGCTTTTCAGTTAAATTAAATACTTATTTTCAATATTTAATATTAAAAATATAATTATTCTTTATAGATACGCATATTGCTAACACAGATTTATGAAGTTTCATAGGATGTCGCGTGCGCTCGAATTTCGGATGCTACGCAGGTACTTTTAAGAACTCTTCTAAAAGAGTTAATAAACGCCCACGTAAGACTTAGTTATAGAGAATAACAGTAATATATCAGGCGAGGCTAAGAATAATATAACGGCGAATCTTGCCGAGCCGTTATTTTATTCGTGCCGAGCCTGATATATTGCAAAACGATGGGGCAGTAAACTATTATTCTGTTTATCATACCACACTTTCCTAAAAATCTGCAAAACAATCCATTTTTTATATTTTAAATGTGTACGCTGATTTTGCTGATCCGGCTTTTACACGTTACATACAACGGCGTTCGAAAAGACGAGGCAAATAATAGCTTATTTTAAACCTCGTATAGAGAAAAAAAGTTTTTTAATCGAAGGACACACTTCACCGAATGGTTTGGAGACGCCATTTTGTAGATGTGTATTGAAATTGACATTTTGATGGTGGTGTCAATATTGACATGAGCGTGTTAAATCGTTTGTTAGAGACCGTCAAAGGTGGTAAGTCTAAAATTCAGGTCAATGCGCCTTAGCTACTAGGAGCCCAATACCCGCTTACTACGCGTATCCGCGCGAGAAAGAGTTGTATAATTTATGCAAGAGTTTTGAGTTCTCCAATTATATGCATTCACAAATGGAAACATGATATTAATATTGTGTTAAATGCAATAGTTTCGAACGGTGCTTTTATAGAAAAGAATCAATAAACAATGATCGTATTGTACGTGTCGCGGAGGAGATTGTTCATGAATGAATAAAATAGTCCACTTTCTGCAGCGTCTTCATTGACGTAGTATTTTTGCTCAGTCCATTCATAATATGAGGCTATTAGATGCGCCTGTCGATAAAAAAAGGAAAGTCAACGAGCGATAACAACGCAATAGGTTACACCTCAATGACATAGTATAGGTCATTCGTAAATTGAGGCTATTAATAGATTCGGGAAAAAGTTAACGCTTATTTATATTCTCAATTTATAAAACGCTGAACATAAGTTCAACAATAACTTCAGCGATACGATAGACAAAAACAAAAAAATGTTTCATAATCGCTAAACCCGAATATAACAAACAATTTATAATAACAATACAAATGACCTGTTTCGTAACCTCGTTTATGCTACTACAGCGAGTATTTCTGGAAAACGTTCTTTGGTTTTCAACAGATAGCGGCGATAAATAAATATCTTTAAAAAAATGTAGTCGGCGTATAAGCTGCCTTTTTATATAAAGTTTGCAATTTACTTTTCTAAATAAATAAATTCAATTAAACAAAAGTTAAACTAATGTGTTGTGTTTTTCACTTGTAAGTTGCATATTCACCGCATGAAATGTGTGTTAGCATTGTCAAACCACACATTAGTGTGAGTAGATAAAAAATATACTACGGGAGAGCACTTCATATGTGTCCTCATATGCCTTGTTATTTGTATCTTTCTTCACTATCGAAATATATCGTTTGTTGATATTTGATTTAAACGCAGTTTTCTTTCGACACATTTAAATCACACGCCAATAGCGCCGTCATGCGAAAATGGGTCTCATGCGTTTCGGCAAGCGTTTGTTAAACCCAACATGTGCTTTTGCGCAGTCAGGCCATAGGCGATGCTGTTCGTTATAAAATCACTCAATATGTTATGTTTCTCCTTACCAGAAGGAGAAATAGCTGAGTGGGCTATTTATATAATGGGCGCATATGGAATAAGACCCATTTTCGCATGACGGGGTCATTACAAATCTAATTGCGAATTGAAAATGCCACATTTAAGAGCAATGCTTTTTGATACAAAATTGAATTCAAAATAGCAAACTTGTTGATAATAGCAGCCTATCCACACATTAAGGAATGATTTCCAGACGTGCTGACCAAGTACGGCAAACATTGTGGTATGATAATTAAACGATTTTCTCTTATCGTGACACTGTAATATTTCTCTAATGATTGTTTTCTCATCTTGGAGGCGAAAGTGAAATTCTGGAAGATGGATTATAACGCGTAATTGTAACAGGGCCACAATTTGTGTCGTTTGAGCATGCAGAGAGTAGTCCGGAATTCCTTACACTGAACAGTGCTACATCCTTTGAATTGAGCACATACGCAGTGATGTAGCAAAAATTCAGATGCTGTATCTCGAATCAGCTTATTTAATATTCGAAAATATTCATGCGTGTCTGTTGCATGCGTTATGTAAAAGTCACTTAGATGAAAACTGAGTCAAACAGCTACGCCTAAAAGCGCATTAGTGCTCTATACCTATGTTTATGTCAGCGTTGTTGACACCGTGTGAACTGCTCGGGCAACAAGAAAAGCATAAACAGCAATGTTTATATACTTTTATTCCTGCATATACAAGATACGAAGATTATTGTATATTTTGAATTTGTAAATGGTGTCAAAAATCAAAAGTTTTGTACACGGAACTTTCATTATGAATTTATATTCTTGGTGAGATAGGTATTTGATATAAAAAAAATATTCCTTTAATATGGTGGAGACTGCAAATTGTCTTTATATTATGTTCTCATTACCATTTTCATCATACTTTCTATGCTATCAGAACGTCCAAAAAGCATGTTGTTTTTATTTTGTCTAAGTTATTTCTATGAAATAATAAGGATGATAACAAGTGCACACAAAACTCGACCCATGCGCTATGACACACACTTTATAAAGTTGAATGGCGTGTGTTCATTTCAAACTTGCGATTGATTTTGAAAAATGAATTGCGTGTTAAACATCTTCAGTGCATTCAGCGCTTTGATTTAAATAGTTGAGGATTAGAATACAGTTATATATTGTCTAGACTTTCTGTGCAACACTTGCGGGTGCAATGACTATATCGATATTTTAGATTTATTGTCACATTGATGACGTCATTTAACATCTGTAGCGCTGGCTGTGGTGATTTTTTAAAATAAACGTTTTGCGATTTATGACTTTAAACTAGAATAAATATGTACGTTGTTGGTATCAATATTGTTTGTTTTGTTGAACCTGATTCATGTTGATAGAAATAGTTGACTTTATTGCAAATCCCACGTACATCCAAACATTGACTGATATAAAAACTATCTGTTGACCATGATATAAAAAAATATACCAGGCAACGTTATATCAGGCAGATACCAATGCGGTGGTTTGATAAATAGTTATATCAGATCACTCCTACAATTTAGTGGCACATTAAGGTATTAGCATGACTTATCAATATTAACGCCGATTGACATGGCTTGTTTTCAATATACTATTATTTGAATGTTAAATACATAATGTAGACAGTTATTCAAATCTTAGATATAAGTATGGGGAGTTTATGTTACACAACTGTTCCTTCATCCCATAAAAGTTTAGAGATTTTGAATTTGTCGATATTTAAAGGAGACTTTTCAACAATACATGCATAACGGTCGAAAATCGAGTTCATGCGACGGAATTATGCTTTTTCGAATGCACAAGTAATGGCAAAAACTTATATCGAAAAATGTATATAACCGTGTATCATAATTTCAATCGTTTTGCTTTTATACACAATTTCACGAAACACTGAATATATTGGCACGATGAAACAAGATTTATAAATCAAGATAACGTATAAGCATATCAAACGAGAGCGCGTAATTGTAACAGGGCCACAATTTGTGTCGTTTGAGCATGCAGAGAGTAGTCCGGAATACCTTACACTGAACAGTGCTACATCCTTTGAATTGAGCACATACGCAGTGATGTAGCAAAAATTCAGATGCTGTATCTCGAATCAGCTTATTTAATATTCGAAAATATTCATGCGTGTCTGTTGCATGCGTTATGTAAAAGTCACTTAGATGAAAACTGAGTCAAACAGCTACGCCTAAAAGCGCATTAGTGCTCTATACCTATGTTTATGTCAGCGTTATTGACACCGTGTGAACTGCTCGGGCAACAAGAAAAGCATAAACAGCAATGTTTATATACTTTTATTCCTGCATATACAAGATACGAAGATTATTGTATATTTTGAATTTGTAAATGGTGTCAAAAATCAAAAGTTTTGTACACGGAACTTTCATTATGAATTTATATTCTTGGTGAGATAGGTATTTGATATAAAAAAAATATTCCTTTAATATGGTGGAGACTGCAAATTGTCTTTATATTATGTTCTCATTACCATTTTCATCATACTTTCTATGCTATCAGAACGTCCAAAAAGCATGTTGTTTTTATTTTGTCTAAGTTATTTCTATGAAATAATAAGGATGATAAAGTCAACTTGCGATTGATTTTGAAAAATGAATTGCGTGTTAAACATCTTCAGTGCATTCAGCGCTTTGATTTAAATAGTTGAGGATTAGAATACAGTTATATATTGTCTAGACTTTCTGTGCAACACTTGCGGGTGCAATGACTATATCGATATTTTAGATTTATTGTCACATTGATGACGTCATTTAACATCTGTAGCGCTGGCTGTGGTGATTTTTTAAAATAAACGTTTTGCGATTTATGACTTTAAACTAGAATAAATATGTACGTTGTTGGTATCAATATTGTTTGTTTTGTTGAACCTGATTCATGTTGATAGAAATAGTTGACTTTATTAGTTGACTTTATTGCAAATCCCACGTACATCCAAACATTGACTGATATAAAAACTATCTGTTGACCATGATATAAAAAAATATACCAGGCAACGTTATATCAGGCAGATACCAATGCGGTGGTTTGATAAATAGTTATATCAGATCACTCCTACAATTTAGTGGCACATTAAGGTATTAGCATGACTTATCAATATTAACGCCGATTGACATGGCTTGTTTTCAATATACTATTATTTGAATGTTAAATACATAATGTAGACAGTTATTCAAATCTTAGATATAAGTATGGGGAGTTTATGTTACACAACTGTTCCTTCATCCCATAAAAGTTTAGAGATTTTGAATTTGTCGATATTTAAAGGAGACTTTTCAACAATACATGCATAACGGTCGAAAATCGAGTTCATGCGACGGAATTATGCTTTTTCGAATGCACAAGTAATGGCAAAAACTTATATCGAAAAATGTATATAACCGTGTATCATAATTTCAATCGTTTTGCTTTTATACACAATTTCACGAAACACTGAATATATTGGCACGATGAAACAAGATTTATAAATCAAGATAACGTATAAGCATATCAAACGAGAGCGCCGATGGCGCTGAAAGCATAGTTGCAAGATACAGGGAAGTTGCTGCTGAAGTAAATGTTTAGGTCAAAATATACTAAATAGTTTCCTTATATGTTTCGATGTAAAAGCGACAACTTTGAGCGAAAATAAACACAACATTTTGCATATTGAGACCCCCATAACCATACCTTTTCTTGACGGGCATTCTTAGCTGAATCGATTTAAGCAATACAAAAGATATGTCATGTTCAAACCAAAAAAGAATTCGACTCTAGTCAAAATCGACTGATTTTGCGCCTTTTTTTCGGCCGTTTTCTAGTGGATTGTTACCTTTTGCAGTGCCATTTTTACTTTAATCTCCAACTTTATCCTATTTCAGGGATTTAGTAGTGAACACATATGCTTACCCTATTAATATCTCCAAACGATAAAACCAGAACAACAGTCTAAAGTGTATAAAACGCCTTCGAGGAAAATATGATGATTTGTTTAGAGAGTACAGCCCTTCATGACTCGATTATTTAGTATATTGTAACCTTAACGATTGCTGACATCACGAGTCGCCCCCCTTGTTACCAAATTGTTCTATTTTTAGAAACGGGAATTCCAAATAGTGACGAATGTGAATGGTTACAAAATGACATAACTATGAAAATAAATACGTAGAATTACATTATTTCACGCATACCATTATGCAACCATCCGTTTTCTTTTCCGACTTGATACATTTACAGCTTTCCATTTAATATTTTACAGACACAACACTCGTCCAGAATTTGCGCGAATCCATTAAATCCGATGCCACATTTAAACCGTTAGCTCTACTCGTAACGTTTATTTCTGGCTCAAAGTAAATCATTTTAACTTCAATTAACACATCTCTATTACTTTAAACTCTACTTCATCAAATCCATAGAAAGGCAGGTCAGAATCCATGTCATAAATCAGAAAACATTCATCGTACTCCGCCATTTTTTACACATTTTCAAAGAATAAAAGTGCTTTATGCCCCACTTCCTGCTGAGAATATGTTTTAATTTCTGTTTATAATTAACCGATGAAATTTTACATATCGTTAAACAAGGGCCTTATGAATTCAGTTATGTAAACATTTGACCTCTCACAGAACAGTTAACAAAGGAAATAGAAATTAGGTGTGAGGTCACTATCAACAAGAACAGAATTGTTTTACGAACGAAATTTGTTTTAGTTTCTTAGAAGGTTTTTAGCACGTAAAACGGTCTTAGAAAAATTCACTAAAAACGGTGTCCGCAATATTCTTGGAAGAAAACGTAAGAAAAACGTTTCCCCCCCAAAAAATTGTAAGAATTACCATATACTAAATTAAATAGATATCAGGGCCGTACCCAGGATTTTTTTTACTGGGGGGGCCCAACCGATGAGGGTTTGGGAGGTGTCCCCCCTCCCTATATATATACTTTTTTTAATTTGGCACTTTGCAAGGTGAATTTTAATGCTTATAAAAAACGTATTTTGTGATATGAATTAATGGAATATAACAAGTAAACCAGCACATTTCGGAAGTCTTAAGCTTTAAACATTGGTGTGAATTCACAACAATATTAAAAGCTTTAGATTTCCGAAACTTACAGGTTTAAACTGACGATTATCCACATCAACTCTCGTATTGCTTCCACCATTTTTTCTCACAAATCAATAACGTCACAGTTTTTTGTAATCTGATTTTTTTTGGAAAGACCTTGCCAGTTTTGAGGAAAAACATTGCGCGAAATGCCTAATTTTGGGGGGAAATAATGAAAGTCTTAAATAATCAATTTAACATATTTTACTGTTTTCAAACAAATTCAAGGAAAGAGATAATTTATTTATACAATATTTTTCTACACTGGATCAGGTTAACTTATATAATGAGATCGATTTGTTGTTACAATTGACATTTTTTTACCAATGAGCCATTAATAGGTTGATATTACTCAATTCTCGGTACTCAATTATTTTAAATACTGAATTCTGCCAAATTCTTATCTGTTGCTCGGCAAATTTATGAATCTGTTTTTCTTTTAAACAAACATGTTAACTATCTCCTCGTAGTCTTTTTCAGTGATTTCCTTTCAAAAATTATAAATACTCAGTTTTAATACCTTTGTCAGTGTTTTTGTTCCGGATCAAATTCAGGGCCCTATTCTCAATGCAAAAAGTATATATTGGGACTTAAAAATTCCCAATAAAAGGTTTAAAAAAAACACAATTAAACTTTAAGAAGGGAAAAATACGTATAGGGCCTTCTCAAAGAAGGAAAAAAACTTGAGTCGGTAATTATCAGACCATAGTCTATGACCTCCTGTAGCAGTTGCTTCCATTCGCTGCACTTATCAAAATACATGTTACTTCAACCATCGATAGATGAATCATTCATGATCACAATGGGGGAATGATCGGGGATGTGTGTACAAGGCGATAAGAAAACATTGCCTAGAGGCTTATCTCGATTGGCGAGCGTTAATCCCCTTGTTTATCAGGGACAATAAAACATAGCTGCTCTTTTGTTTTGAGGGAAAGTGTACTGTGGGCCCTTGCACGAGAGAACAAATTGCAGTGGGCCGATTATAAAAAAAATCATAGTTCGACAGCCAGCTGGGGGGGGGGCCCGGGCCCCTGGGCCCATGGCCTGGGTACGGGCCTGGATATTTCGTCAGATTTTTGATCAGGTAAGGCTTCATAATGGTCAACCGATCGATGTGGGTTTTCGAAATGTCGTATATACCTTAAGCATAGGTGCGTTGCACCTATGCTAAAAACTTCAACAACTTACCGCATTTAAATAGATAGTGATATAGCTAATGCTGATAGTATTGTAAAAATAACGCATCAATCAGTGCGCCTTTGATGTTATTTCCGAATACGCGGGCTCTTTGTAAATCTAGAGATCCGAAATTAAATATCAAATGTTTCTTGGTTTGTTCTTGAGTTTCTTGTCAACCAATATTGCTTTCTGCAACTTAATACAATTTATAAAGGCATTGACGTGTTAGCAAATAAGTCAATGTTATTGACTCTTACTTATCAGATATATTCAATATTAATTATCCTATTGATTATTTCTCAATACACATAATTATACTGAATAAATTATGAAACAACGAAATTCGAGTTAAAATAAATAATTTATATAGCGTGTTCAATAAAAAATAATGTTATCAGTAAAATAAGCATATAATGTTAATTATTCCTCCAAAACATAAAAACAAAACATGAAATTCCGTTTTAATAATATATTTTGGTAATATAAAATATAAGAAAGTTATTATAAAAGAACTTGTTTGGATCTTTCTTGTTTAACTGATGTGTAGCCTCATAAATGTACTCTCATAATATCGGTTCTTCTCATAGTATCGTGCATTAAAGGAAAAACCTTTAAGAAGTGCCGGAAAGTTATTTTTTTTTCTTATTTTTTTTAGAAGTTGTAATTCATTTGATGGTTATCAATGACTATAACGACGATAATGTTTCTGGTTGGGTTGTATATACCGCATATTATACACAATGATGTGAGAACGTTGACATGAATATGATCTATTATCTCCCTTTGAAACCTATTATGTCCCTTGAAGTATAAAAAAGTTACGTTTAATAACAAAAACATTCACTGCTTTCACAATTGATTAACGATGCTTTTCAGTTAAATTAAATACTTATTTTCAATATTTAATATTAAAAATATAATTATTCTTTATAGATACGCATATTGCTAACACAGATTTATGAAGTTTCATAAGATGTCGCGAGCGTTCGAATTTCCGATGCTACGCATGTACTTTTAACAACTCTTCTACAAGAGTTAATAAACGCCCACGTAAGACTTAGTTATAGAGAATAACAGTAATATATCAGGTGAGGCTAAGAATAATATAACGGCGAATCTTGCCGAGCCGTTATTTTATTCGTGCCGAGCCTGATATATTGCAAAACGATGGGGCAGTAAACTATTATTCTGTTTATCATACCACACTTTCCTAAAAATCTGCAAAACAATCCATTTTTTATATTTTAAATGTGTACGCTGATTTTGCTGATCCGGCTTTTACACGTTACATACATGTAGCAACGGCGTTCGAAAAGACGAGGCAAATAATAGCTTATTTTAAACCTCGTATAGAGAAAAAAGTTTTTTAATCGAAGGACACACTTCACCGAATGGTTTGGAGACGCCATTTTGTAGATGTGTATTGAAATTGACATTTTGATGGTGGTGTCAATATTGACATGAGCGTGTTAAATCGTTTGTTAGAGACCGGCAAAGGTGGTAAGTCTAAAATTCAGGTCTATGCGCCTTAGCTACTAGGAGCCCAATACCCGCTTACTACGCGTATCCGCGCGAGAAAGAGTTGTATAATTTATGCAAGAGGTTTGAGTTCTCCAATTATATGCATTCACAAATGGAAACATGATATTAATGTTGTGTTAAATGCAATAGTTTCGAACGGTGCTTTTATAGAAAAGAATCAATAAACAATGATCGTATTGTACGTGTCGCGGAGGAGATTGTTCATGAATGAATAAAATAGTCCACTTTCTGCAGCGTCTTCATTGACGTAGTATTTTTGCTCAGTCCATTCATAATATGAGGCTATTAGATGCGCCTGTCGATAAAAAAGGAAAGTCAACGAGCGATAACAACGCAATAGGTTACGCTCTCACATACACCTCAATGACATAGTATAGGTCATTCGTAAATTGAGGCTATTAATAGATTCGGGAAAAAGTTAACGCTTATTTATATTCTCAATTTATAAAACGCTGAACATAAGTTCAACAATAACTTCAGCGATACGATAGACAAAAACAAAAAAATGTTTCATAATCGCTAAACCCGAATATAACAAACAATTTATAATAACAATACAAATGACCTGTTTCGTAACCTCGTTTATGCTACTACAGCGAGTATTTCTGGAAAACGTTCTTTGGTTCTCAACAGATAGCGGCGATAAATAAATATCTTTAAAAAATGTAGTCGGCGTATACGCTGACTTTGAAATTAAGTTTGCAATTTACTTTTCTAAATAAATAAATTCAATTAAACAAAAGTTAAACTAATGTGTTGTGTTTTTCACTTGTAAGTTGCATATTCACCGCATGAAATGTGTGTTAGCATTGTCAAACCACACATTATTGTGAGTAGATAAAAAATATACTACGGGAGAGCACTTCATATGTGTCCTCATATGCCTTGTTATTTGTATCTTTCTTCACTATCGAAATATATCGTTTGTTGATATTTGATTTAAACGCAGTTTTCTTTCGACACATTTAAATCACACGCCAATAGCGCCGTCATGCGAAAATGGGTCTCATGCGTTTCGGCAAGCGTTTGTTAAACCCAACATGTGCCTTTGAGCAGTCAGGCCATAGGCGATGCTGTTCGTTATAAAATCACTCAATATGTTATGTTTCTCCTTACCAGAAGGAGAGATAGCTGAGCGGGCTATTTATATAATGGGCGCATATGGAATAAGACCCATTTTCGCATGACGAGGGTCATTACAAATCTAATTGCGAATTGAAAATGCCACATTTAAGAACAATGCTTTTTGATACAAAATTAAAGTGGCTTGTTCACACTTAAATTGCATTTTTTTTAAGTTTTTCATTTTATGCTTTAAATTCATAAATTTAAACATCGCAAATAACGTGCTCCAGTATAAAACAAAAATAAAGTAAAAATAAAAAAGAAAAAGTAAGCCGCACCAAGGCTCGAACCACTAACCCTTGGATCGGTTTATTCCCCGACTAAATATAGATTTTAAATATAAATTTAAATATAAACACGCATTGTGACAACAACAACAACAACAAATATGGCGTAATCTGTATTGTCAAACACGGAAGAAGAAGGTATAATATGTTTTTTATTGTAAAACTCAATAGTGCGTATGATTATTTTTTTTTATAAAAGTAGATTAAAATAATATAACTGATCAAATGATTCGTTTTCGTTACATAAGTATATGCATATACATCACAGAACGCGTAAATACTGATTCCCTCGTTTACACTTAAGTTACAGACAGAGACTAAAATTAAAAGCCAAGTTGAATACAGAATTAACTTTAGTATTCGCGCAAATAAATTAAATTTATCATTAGCCTTGGAGTACTGAGATCATTTAAACATTACAGTATCTTTTTCTTTCCTCATAACTGACAGTGACAACATTATTTGTTGGCAGGCAATTCAAGATGCTGTGCATTTATTGACATATTCATTATTATGTGTTATATGACAATGACATTTATTATTAACTAAAATGCATTTGAATGGTACTGGTAGGTTATTAATTTAAACCAAAAACTCATAGTTAACCCTTTAAGCGCTGGAACCGAATTTTGAAGGCCTTTGCAAACAGTTTGGATCCAGATGAGACGCCACAGAACGTGGCGTCTCATCAGGATCCAAACTGTTTGCTATTCTGATAGTATTCTTTGAGAAAAATCGAAGAAATGGCTAATTTTAGAAATTCAGCGGATGACATTTAGCAGATGACATATTTCCCAGCATGCAAAGGGTTAATGTATTTCTTCAGTTTCTTCTGCACAGCTATTTTATAAATAAACTGAATAACCAAAATATTTTTGAAAATAGTTACACAGTTAAGTAATTCATGGCATCAAATGCATGTAGCTGGCGCCAGACAACTCGCCCCAATACCAACTCGCCCCAAAACAAACTCGCATCAAACATATGGTCACTTGCTCCAACCAAGAGACAACTTGCCCCAATTTATTTTCGTGCATGTAATTGTTTCTTTATTTAAAATATTTTATCTTTATATTCTTTGTTAATTTAGCAAAGCACGTATATATTTTGATAAATGTGTATTTCAACAGTACATTGTATTTTGAATAAATCAAATACAGGTCATCTGAAATGCATGTATCATTATATTTGTAAAAGCCAAGAATATTCTGGATATTCCTCTTTTTTCAATTGTTTTGAATATCCTCAAGATTTGATTTCCTGAATGTCGAAGAAAACTTATTAGATAATAATACCACATATTTACAACATAGAGACCATAAATAGTTTTAAAAAGTGGTTAAATTGTGTATCTACTTTTTCAATAGGATACAACCATAATTAAACCAAGAAGTTTATGAAGAAGGGATCACTGGATTATGTCACTTTGGTACAAGACACAGGAAAGGTATACTTATTTAGCTGCATTTTTTTTCTGTTGATTTCATTTGAGAATATTGAAATAATTTGTAGATAATGTTTTCAGATATTCAGGCAAGTTGAGATTTCATTGAATTTTTTTTATGTCATTTCACAATATTCTTGAATGGTAACAGAAAAAAACACAGTTCAACGCACTAAGTCTTTGTATGTAAAACTGTGTTGCTACATGAGCAAAGAATTTAAAAGATGATTCTACACTTCACTAGGTGAATATTGAAATTTTACCAAAAAAACTGACAGGAATGTTTAAAAATGGTGTCATGAAAAATAAAAAATTCTATATGTTCATGTAGCTACATCTTGTGTCAAAATTCTTAGCTTTATGTTCAAAACATTTATTGTTAAATGCAGAAATGTCTTTTCAAGGATATCATAGACCACCTTATTTATACGGAAGCATATGAGCTGTTGAAGGAAATTGCTGCCAGACAGTCAGCAGTTATCACTGACAGCCTGTCCTGGCCCAGCTTGGACCATCCTCAAGCTAACCATGATGGTGTGTTTGCAAGAATTGTCCATTTGGTAGACCATGATGAAGACCAGCTTTGTTGTGGCATGGCCTGACAATACTGTACAAGCCAGAGACCAGTATGTTTACTGTTGTTGAATATGACCCATTTTTCATGTTTATTTTTCTGTGGGCCTGTTTAACAGAATTAATAATGCACTTTATCTATTTCAAATATGTTATTTTTCTGTGGACTGTTTAACAGAATTATTAATGCATTTTATCTATATCAAATATTTTATTTGTCTGTGGGCCTGTTTAACGGAATTATTAATGCATTTTATCTTTATCAAATATTGTTGCTTGTAATATGAATATAGAACACGTAAAACTACTCATGTAATTGTCTCAGCTTAAAATCAAAAGTGTAGAAAATTTAACTCATTTACTGTCGAAACAGTGGCCATTATGTTCCTGCATCTTAAAAGTTGGACAATAACAGCTAATATATATATATAGATAGATTTAGCAAGGGGTTTTGAGTTTTTTATGTGTTCATATTTTTCAGAAAAAGGGTTAAGTGGTGACTGATCCTCTCACCCTCCTTATCCAGGAAACGTTTCGGAACAACGTGTTGGCACTGAAGATGTGGAGGACACAGATTGATCTCAGTACACCCTTTGGATACATGGACACCTTCAACGGGACGACAACAAAACTGTACCTGCCTTTTTTTTAAAGGAAGTAGTTAATAAAATTATTGTTAACAGCTTTTTTAGTCTTGTTGTTTAAGAATGCTTGCAACATTTAAGTGGATAAACGGTTGTTTTAAATTTGAATATTCAGTAATGCATTCTTTATTAAATGATGTAATCTTATTTCTTTCAATATAGTGTAAATTATAAGAACATAATTATCCTTTGTATACAAAATGAAAACCAAGTTTACTGTTCTATTAATCATTATTCATTTATCTTGTTTTTTTTTCAGAAATATTACAGGGGCATACATACAGTATTCTTTAAATAAAATTAACATGTATTTTAGCAATGAATATTCAAACTTTTTCCACATTTATAACCAGCAACAATATGTAAGTATTATAATGTAACACAAATTAATACTATGAATTTACTACTGATTTTGCCATGCCTGTCATCAAATAAACATGTTTTACTGAAAGTTTCTTAAAATATGTTATGTGGAAGACTTAATCAATCATTTAATTAATATTTGAGCCACGCTCTGGGAAAAGGGGATTTAATGCATGTACTTAAGGTTGTCCAAGAGTAGGCTGTGCAGACTTTCCGCCTTATCTGGACTTTCTCTAAGAGACTCCCTTTCAACAAAAAATACCATAAAGCAGCAATTGTCTGCCTGATTGGTATGATCAGCACATGTTAATCTCGTACGACAATTTACGCACATGCATTAAGCCCCATTTTCCCAAGGCAAGGCTCACCTATTTAGGTTTTAGCTGTCTATATGCTCTTTCACTTTTGAATCATGATGCAGTTTCATATAATAATGTATTAGGAGTCGTTTTTAATTGATGCATATTCTTTTGTTCAGTGTTGAACTCAACATGTATTATAATAAGGTGTTCACTTAACATTCCTGCAGTAATGTTTTGCTGTGTAATATACATGTAATAATAAATCAAAATTGAACAACTAGCTTTTTATTTCTTCATGTTATTTATTAAATTATTTTAAACCAAAACAACAAAATCCATAACATAATGAACACAAAAAATAATACTCTATATTCATGAAACAAAACTATAATTGATAACATTTTAAATAAATGTTTCCAACTTTCAACATTTGGCAGATCAAATTATTTCTGAATTCCACCAATTTTTTATTTATGGATAAACAGCACTTTATCATCTTTATGACAGTTTATGTAAGGCTATTACAATAAATGGTTGTTTATAGACTGATAAACAATGGAAAACAATACATAATCTATAAATAGCATTGTGCTTTGATGTCATTGTTAATGGAACATAAACAAGTGTGGTGTGCAGCATGCACTCAACATTGACTATGGTAGCTTATACCTAAAAGAGTTAATAATTCCTTTTCATAGTCTTTACTTGTGACAAAAACTCAGGAAAATGCTGAGCCCAGTGTTTATTTAGCTATTTGCCAGACAAGGTTTTCACAAATTCTTCTGTTTCAGAGTGACCTATGATCAAATACTTTGGATCCTCTATTGTAATAACAAAACAATTAATTCACCATGTTTGATCATGGGTCTCCTATAAAAAAACTTAACACAAATCATGATACATAACACCTATAAGAGTCAACAATTCCTGTTAATGGTCTTGACTTGTGACAAAAAAAATCTGGAACTTGGCCCATTGTTTATGTAGTTATTTGCCAGACAAGGTTTTTACTTATTCTTCTTTTTCATAGTGATCTATGATTGAATACATTGGATCCTATATTTTTATAACAAAACAATTAACAAAATTCACAATACCTTAAAACTCAAATACATATTCGCATGGCATTTTTGGGCACTTGTATGCTATGTTCGTCAGTATTTTATCAATGGTATTTCTGCCCTATGTTTATAAGCAGGTCACTTATTAAAATCACATTTTATCACCATGATGATGACAGGACAGTCGACCATAATGTCACACATTTGGTCACGCCTTCATATTACACAAATAAATTCAAGCATCATTTCAAATACTAAAGTCATTTACTGACTGAAAAAACAGCCAGGGTCACACATGCACTTTCATACTCAATGGTATACAGCCTATAAAACCATGCTGCCAAATTCACACAACATGTTCCTACCCATAGTCAGTTATCATTGATTTCAGCTTTGTCAATTTTTTAATTCATAATAATGGTATGTTGAAGTTTGTTAAAACAACATAGTTACATACACCATGTACCAATTTGTATGAGTAAATCTTCATATTGTTTCCCTTGACCTATTGGATATTGCAGCTCCTCATTAGCCGCAGGTGGATATATAAGGGGCAATTGTAGAGGCAATCAGCTTTGGATAAGCTGAATCAAAAAGGAACTTTGATCGAAGGGTTTTTTCCTTGATGATCTCTGTGTACTTAGTGCATGTACGTGTGTCCCTTCTTTTCATTGATTGGCACCACCGTCCAATTGTTGGTTGCCTTCAATTTACTCTGAAATAACATATAAGCATATTTGTAATTTTGAAATGTACACTATAACTTATCATAAAAACTATGTATGAAATTTGTTTGCTATTTTAAACATTATTTTATTCATATCATGCCAAACAGGTAACATACCAATACTTTTCTGGGCTACTTGATTCACCAGTATTAACTTATGAACCTACCAATACATTTCTGGGCTACTTGATTCACCAGTATTAACTTATGAACCTACCAATACTTTTCTGGGCTACTTGATTCACCAGTATTAACTTATGAACCTACCAATACTTTTTTGGGCTTCTTGATTCACCAGAATTTACTTATGAGCCTACCAATATTTTTCTGGGCTACTTGATTCACCAGTATTAACTTATGAACCTACCAATACTTTTCCGGGCTACTTGATTCACCAGTATTACCTTATGAACCTACCAATACTTTTCTTGACTACTTGATTCACCAGTATTAACTTATGAACCTACCAATACTTTTCTGGGCTACTTAATTCACCAGTATTAACTTATGAGCCTACCAATACTTTTCTTGGCTTCTTGATTCACCAGTATGAGCTTATTATATGATGAAGTTTTCATACTTGAGTCACTAACTGACAATTACTGTACAACTAGAGATTGGAGGAGAATGCCATTGAAATAATTTCATGACCAATCACTATGCAAGTTATCTGAACGGTTCAGAAAACAAACCAGCTTTTGCATATCCTCTGGTTTTCATAACATAAAAAGTTTCTGGTAAAAAGAATGATAAACCAATTATATTACCAAGGCACTTTAGGAAGCACATAGAATCTTATTGAATATAAATATATTATTTTATCAATTAAAATATGCTAAGACAGGGTTGTTTGCATACTCTAAGTAAGATGTTATCTCTCCAATTCCTGACACATGACCAGGTGTGGTACTTCCTTGTGAAACAAATGACAGGCCAGGACCTGGCGGGGGCTGATGACCGTGCATAGTTGAAGAGTTTGTTGTTCTAACATTATGCTGAACAGTCAAACTTGCAATAGCTTGGCCGACACGTCTTCCTAAATACCTTAAAAAGAAGGTTTGTTTTAGAATATAAAATTGATCACATATCAATTTAAAGAAACAACAAAATTGATGTTAAAATCAGGGAATAAACTGTATAATCATATTATCATATCATGATAATTGATTACATAATATAACATATACATTTGCATACCAGTATATTTTATAATATAATATATACCGTATAAATTAATCATTCATAATTCATCATTTATCACTAATTTCATGCTTCATTTGACTCGTGTTGGGGTGTTCCTTATAAGTTATAACGAATTCATTAAATTGATACGAACATCTTGGCATAGGGGCATAAAGGCTTATTTTAAAACGCGCAATGAACAAATTATGTTATCAGTGCGTAGCTGGTTTCGTTGCAGAGTAAAATATCCATACAATAAAACTAAATACCTATCCCAACTTTTGCTAAAATTTCTTTGTAAACAGGCAACACTTGCCAAAAACTAAACGTAGCTTCTAAAATATGACTTACAATTCGTGTGTTTAAGCCATTACCCTGTCTTCGTCTCTTCCAACGATACTCCTATGGTTCTGCAAACACTCAGTCTTGTCGCCAAGATTGAATAAATTCGAGCGATGTCGCTGGCTCCGGCTTTTGTTTCTCTTTTTTTATATTTTCGATCACAGAAATGAGATGCATTGTTTGTAAACCAAAAGCGGATAAGTGTGAACAAGTCCGTTTAAATTCAAAATAGCAAACTTGTTGATAATAGCAGCCTATCCACACATTAAGGAATGATTTCCAGACGTGCTGACCAAGTACGGCAAACATTGTGGTATGATAATTAAACGATTTTCTCTTATCGTGACACTATAATATTTCGCTAATGATTGTTTTCTCATCCTGGAGGCGAAAGTGAAATTCTGGAAGATGGATTGCAACGCGTAATTGTAACAGGGCCACAATTTGTGTCGTTTGAGCATGCAGAGAGTAGTCCGGAATTCCTTACACTGAACAGTGCTACATCCTTTGAATTGAGCACATACGCAGTGATGTAGCAAAAATTCAGAGGTTGTATCTCGAATCAGCTTATTTAATATTCGAAAATATTCATGCGTGTCTGTTGGCGTTATGTAAAAGTCACTAAGTTGAAAACTGAGTCAAACAGCTACGCCTTAAAGCGCATTAGTGCTCTATACCTATGTTTATGTCAGCGTTGTCGACACCGTGTGAACTGCTCGGGTAACAAGTAAAGCATAAACAGCAATGTTTATATACTTTTATTCCTGCATATACAAGGTACGAAGATTATTGTATATTTTGAATTTGTATATGGTGTCAAAAATCAAAAGTTTTTGTACACGGAACTTTCATTATGAATTTATATTCTTGGTGAGATAGGTATTTGATATCAAAAAAATATTCCTTTTATATGATGGTGACTACAAATTGTCTTTATATTAAGTTCTCATTACCATTTTCATCATACTTTATATGCTATCAGAACGTCCAAAAAGCATGTTGTTTTTATTTTGTCTAAGTTATTACTTTGAAATAATAAGGATGATAACAAGTGCACACAAAACTCGACCCATGCGCTATCACACACACTTTATAAAGTTGAATGGCGTGGGTTCATTTCAAACTTGCGATTGATTTTGAAAAATGAATTGCGTGTTAAACATCTTCAGTGCCTTCAGCGCTTTGAATGAAATAGTTGAGGATTAGCATACAGTTATATATTGTCTTGACTTTCTGTACAACACTTGCGAGTGCAATGACTATATCGATATTTAAGATTTATTGTCCCATTGATGACGTCATTTAAAATCTGAAGCGCTGGCTGTGGTGATTTTTTTTTAAATAAACTTTTTTGCGATTTATGACTTTTAACTCGAATGAAATATGTACGATCTTGGTATCAAATTGTTTGTTTTGTTGAACCTGATTCATGCTGATAAAAATAGATGACTTTATTGCAAATTCCACGTAACTCCAAACATTGACTGGTATAAAAACTAACTGTTGACCATGATATAAAAAATATATCAGGCAACGTTATATCAGGCAGATATAAATAAGGTGGTTTGAAAAATAGTTATATCAGGTCACTCCTACAATTAAGTTGCACATTAAAGGGATCTTTTCACGGTTTGGTAAATTGACAAAATTGAAAAAAAGTTGTTTCAGATTCGCAAATTTTCGTTTTAGTTATGATATTTGTGAGGAAACAGTATTACTGAACATTTACCATAGTCCAACAGAGCCATTATGCTAATGCGTTTTTACTTCACACTAACTCCAGGACACCGGACGTCACTGGTTCGAGCCCTGGTACCGGCTACTTTTTTTCCTTGTTTTAATTATATTCTTGATTTTTACTGGAGCTTTTAAGGCCCCTTTAAAGGTATAAGCATGACATTAAATTTTAACGCGGATTGACATCGCTTGTTTTCAACATACTATTATTTGAATATTAAATTAATAATGAAGACAGTTATTCAAGTCTTAGATATTATTATTGGGAGTTTATATGTAACACAACTGTTCCTTCATCCCATAAAAGTGTAGAGATTTTGAATTTGTCAATATTTCAAGGAGACTTTTCAACAACACATGCATAACTGTCGAATATCGAGGTCATGCGACGGAATCATGCTTTTCGAATGCACAAGTAATGGCAAAAACTTATATCGAAAAATGTATTTAACCGTGTATCATAATTTCAATCGTTTTGCTTTTATACACAATTTCATGAAACACTGATTATATTGGAACGATGAATCAAGATTTATAAATCAAGATAACGTATTTGCATTTTTAAAAACTTCAACAACCTACCGCATTTAAATAGATAGTGATATAGCTAATGCTGATAATATTGTATTAATAACGCATCAATAGCGTTGCCGTTTTTAAAAATCATACATTTGCTTCTTTATTAGTGATTCTTTTACTAATTTGCATCTAAAATGTTTTTATAGCAAAAATGATTATTTTCACTTTTTGAGGTATTATCCATGAATACTGGTATCAATATTTTACTACATAAAACATGTGCATATATCTAAGGTGATAGTTCATCGGGTAGATTACAATATATTATGTAAACTCAGCTACACCCACAACACTCATTATCAGGTCAGTTCTGGATATTTGCTTATCGATTGGGGATAATTGTTTATCAATGGGTATCTGACACTTCGGTATTGAATGGTCAGGTCCATGATTAAGTACATTTTCAGGTACACTTAAAGTTTAATAATTGTTACAGAACTGTTCATCAGGTTAACCGATGATTCAGGTTAACCAAGGATTCAGGTTAACCAAGGATTCAGGTTAACCTGAGGGTTCAGGTTAATCTGAGAGTTCGGGTAGGGGGTTTATTATATAAACCTGAAGTTATATGGAAATAGGGGTGTTTTTGTTGTTTTTGGAGCTTTAAGAATGTATCTAAACTTAACATATTTCTGACGTGGTGTATATATTTGAAATGTCTAATGTTTGACTTTTGTTGTAAAATGCTGAAATAAAATGTGTGTATATAATGTAAATAAACTGTAGTTTTAGAAACAAATGACTTACTTAATTTCTACTAGCTCGGCTAGTGTACAAGTTACATGGAAATTTGCCCAAATGGACTGGTGGCAGCATCCGTAAATAAGACTACGGGATCTTGATCTTGACTAAATTAAAATTAAGTTAAGATAATTTGTGCAAGGTTTAACTTTGATTGCTACCGTCGAAGTTTTAATTTTGCGACAATACATTGCGCTTTTGATGCTATTACCGAAAACGCGGGCTCTCTGTAAATCTAGAGATCCGAAATTAAATATCAAATGTTTCTTGGTTTGTTCTTGAGTTTCTTTTCAACCAATATTGCTATCTGCAACTTAATACAATTTATAAAGGCATTGACGTGTTAGCAAATAAGTCAATGTTATTGATATACGTATCAGATATATCCAATATTATTTATCCTATTGATTATTTCTCAATACACATATACTGAATAAATTATGAAACAACCCAATTCGAGTTAAAATAAAGAATTAATAATCATGTTCAATAAAAAAATGTTATCAGTAAAATAAGCATATTAGAGTCATTCTATTTTTAAACGGACAATTCAGTTTAAAAAAAGTCAATTTTTGAACTTCAATATATAGTATATTTAATAACACCATTATTCTAACACACATTTGGTAGATGTTTTCCGAAAGTTTCATCAGCTACATTTCAATATTTTTCAAGATACGTCAGTTTAAATGAACAAACCTATAGATCTCATTTTTGCATAAATCTACGTTGACCCAAACGACAATTATTTGGTATTTTTTTAAATGCATGATTGTAACCAAAAACATGTATGTTTTATTTCATAAAGTCATAAAGAAGTTAAGAAAAACAACTCAAGTTAGAAGAGCTTTCCTTTTAGAGAAATAAAAAACAAAAATGTTCAGACTATTTTTAATAAACTTCAAAACATACCACATACTTTGAGGTAATATATCTTTAAATAAACAAACGTACAACTTTAAATTGCACAGGCAACAGTAAACAGTACTTCAGTATTCATACAAACATCTGTCTTGAGCATATTATCTTAATATATCACTTGAATGACTGGGACTTAATTTTGTTATTGTCCCGTCCATTACCCACAACTGTCCCGTCCATTACAAAAACCTTTGTAACAGAAAAACAATGCACCCATTCAAACAATTTACCAAAAACTCAAACTATAAGTAAAGTACAAGAATCATACTGCAGATAAAAGTATTAATACCAATATCAACAACATTTTTATAACTGTTTAATAAAACATCGCCACAATCTGGGCTAAAATTACACAAGAAAATAATATTGAACTAGCTAACACATGTTTAAACTGTTTCAGAACAATATATGTAACTTTTAAAGTGTAAAACAGCTGTAATACAAAATAATAAACATGTGACAATGGTTCTTTAGATCGATTATATCTTTCCCGTACATTACCATACAGGTTTAATTGCAATAGCATAAGCTTCGGTCATTGTCATAGCAAAATGTAATCCAAATCATTTGAAAAAATCACTGTTGCTTTTATTTCTACAAACACATCAATACAATGTGCATGTAACTTCGTTAAACAACAATGCAGTTATCAGTGTTTACACTTTGTGTATGCCGATAAGTTATTCCCCATGTACTATTTTCAATACATATTCTGGCACAGAATACACTCGACCAGCTTTCGTTGTCGTCTGTGGCTCCTCGATCACTATAACAATCAGTCAAATCTCTCAAGATCGTATCTTCCTTGGCTGGCCACCTAAAACATCCTTTACGTTTCCCTGAATCAGTCATCAAGTTTATGTAATATGTGCCATCAGGACAGATTTCAACCACTTGTCCAATAAAGATGTTGTCATCGTACCGCGCAACAACAAACGCACCATCTTTAATATAAAGAAGTGAAACTCCAGCTGCTGGAGTAGTATTGAATTATTATTATTAACAATTAGCAGGTCCTTTACTTAAGGCAAGTGACCGATTGCAAAAACAGTACAAAACAGGACAATACCGCACAATACAAAACAACATAAACACAAATAAGAATAAAGCTGGTGTCACCGCCTTGGAACGGTCAATGCAAAGCATTGGGGGTTTAAACCGGTTTTGGAGCGCTCAACCTCACACTTGGCCCAGCAATATTCATAATATATGTACGTGTAAATAAAATTTAACCTCATAGCATTGTAACTAAATTTAAACAATAATAAAAGGGAATTAAAACGCATTCAATTTAATTACCATTTAATTACGCAATGGTATTGAAGATACCAGAGCAACAGAGTTACAACTTTTTGAGGAAAATTGGAATGAAACTATGAACAAGTGTCAACTACATTCCTTCTTTATAGAAAAAGATTTAAGAATATAGCATCATGAAGTTTATATTTCAGATCATCATCGCACAAATACAGGAAGAAGCAGCAATAATGGGTGTAGAAGTTCCATATTACATTGCTTGGTTGTTTATGTACTGCTAAAAAATAAATCAAACAAGAAACGCCTGTCACAGAGAAAATAAAAATAAAATTATAAACTCAATGACCTATGCATGTAGATTACAACTTGGAAAGTTGGTCGTATTACGTCACAGAAATCCATGAACCCAGGAACAGAGAAAGAGTTATGACGTAATTGACGCGCGAAAACACAATGACGTGAACAAAATTTTGCTTGGTTGTTTTTGTACTTCTAAAAAGTACTGCTAAAAAATAAATAAAACAAGAAACGCCTGTCACAGAGAAAATACAAATTAAATTATAAACTCAATGACCTATGCATGTAGATTACAACTTGGAAAGTTGGTCGTATGACGTCACAGAAATCCATGTACCCAGGAACAAAGAAAGAGTTATGACGTAATTGACGCGCGAAAACACAATGACGTGAACAAAATCCAGGGGCAGTACTGTAAAGTTAAAATAAAAATATAAATGGGGCGGTACTGCAAAATTAAACTACTAATAAAACACGTTTAGGTGATTGAATATTAAGTATCAAATGTATAAAAAAATAGTAATTCCGTTAAAGCGACATTATTGGAATCAAACAGTATATAGGTGTTTTGACAACTGATGACAGAAATGATTTGATGTAAGATGTGTGTCTAAATGTAGTTTTCATGCAGATTTGTGCATACGACACAAAGACACAAGTATGCTCAAATGTGAAAAATGCCCATAATATCTTATAATTCCAAATTTAAAGCGAAGAATGATATAGTGAATCAAAAACCATCAAGCACGTGTTTTTAAGCACATCAGCAGCATATCCTTTTGATAAAAACGAGTTAATTAAATTGAAAAGTTTAATATGAACATTTTCTTTAACATATTTCAATTTACGGACACGCTTCAAAACATCTTCTCAAAATGATGGATGGGAAATTCCATTATTTAAACGCCATTTTAAAGAAACATTATATTTTGAGACTAAGTCACCATACTTTGAGTGCAATTTAGCGAATTTACTTCTTAGGTTATGATACAAAAGCCTTGTTTTAGCAATTTCTTTGTTAATAAAAAATTACGATCATTAAACTCTTTAATACATTAACATGCTCTGGCATAACGTACCAACTGTGAAATGTGAATACCATAGGAAGGACTTTTATGGATGTTGCCATCTAGGAACGGAAAATTCACAATTTCAAAGTTTAAGTCGTCCCGTTTGTCGTATAAACTAGTTGTAATCATATTATTATTAATAGTAAGATGTAAGTCTAAATACGCAGCGTCTGTATTGGATTGAGACGATCTATTTTAGACTAGTTCGTTAGGGTAGATTTTGTGAATATATTGTTCATATAATGGATTATCTAAATAAAGTATGTCATCAATGTACCTTCTAGTAAGGTTAATACATTGAATCAAATATACTTTTTTAGTTTTAGATAATTCTAACATAAATTCGCTTTCATAACAATATAAAAAAAGATCAGCTATAAGTGAGGCACAATTAGTACCCATTGGAACACCAATAATTTGTATACATATTTTATCATTAAATTCAACAAACAAGTTATCCAGAAGAAAAGTAAGTACTGCACATAAGTCAAGACCAGTCCAAATAACGTAATTATCTAATATCTGATTAGTAAAAAAAGCTGTTACAGTGATTAAAGCTAGATATGAATACTTCTCTCTAGCAAAAGTTTTTTCAATCGAAGAAACAAGTTTGGATTTTATTAAAGCTTGAGGAAGCGTTGTTTATAGTGTAGAAAAATCATAAGTAGTTACCTGTGACACCTCATATTTTTTTCTTTTCAATTTTATCAATAACTTCTAAGGAGTTTTTTATTGACCAAAATAGGTTAATATTACTATTTTCATAAACTTTATTACAATATTTAGCTATATGATATCTAATAGCACTAAATGCAGATGTAAGATACACTGATAATTGCTTGATGGTACAAGACACTGAATTAGCAATAATACGACTTTTATATGGCGTTTTATGTAATATAGTAATCCAGTAAAGTGATGGCAATTTCTTATCAGTAATATTGACTTATACATTTCATTTTTTGCACTCGGCAATATGGCCGGCAATAATTTCATTAGGTTGCTTATTGTAATCACAATATTATGTAGTTTGTCAAAGTTCTTGTGAAATAGTTTGAACATAAAACACTCGTCATATTATTATAACATTATTGGCAGCCTTATCAGCAGAAACTATGACGAATTTAGATTTTAAGGCTTCAAGCAATTTACAAAGATTTTGTTTATTAAATTTAGATGAATGTGGTAAAGCCAAAGGATTTGTATCATAAAAATATATTTTATTCATGGCCATACTAAATATTTTTGTTCTGCAATCATCGAGTGCAGTTATTTCAGCAATTTCCTTCCTGCACCATTGAGTGCAATAATCCTGTAAGGATGTTACGATTTTCTTAATGCAGTCATCAATGTTGGAAGAGCAAACTGAATGTGCACTTGCTTGTTGCTCACACTCATCTGCGATTTCGTCGGATATTTCTTGCCCTGTATGTTCAGTAGTGCTACTTGTGTCAACCACTTCCACAGCTTTTTCTTCAATGTGTTCATGATTCCATGCACATGTTGTATTTCTATTGAACCCGTCCAAGAAGCAGTCATTACATGCGCAAGTAGTAGTACGTGTCATCAGCTGTCCATTACCCATACCTACAATGGCGTGCAGCATCATCGAACCTTTAAGTGGTTTGATTTGTGTATTTCTTTTGTCTACTTCTAATTTTGTATTGGTGTATGACTCTTCTGTCACAAACTCGTACTTAATACCCCTTTCATCTTTCTTAGCCGACGAAAAAAAATCGTGAACATCTTGAATTAGTACTTTGCCTTGTTTCACAGCATTATCCGCATTCCTTTTAGTAGTGCCGCCCACCACATCGCATGGGCCCTTACCATGTCCTGCTTCGAAGTAATGCCAAGATGCAGTGACTCAAAAGCTTTCTTCAAAATGCCCTATTAGATCAAAGATGGTTTTGTTCCTATATTGTGATGATGGGGAGTCGGTCCAAAAATGAACACTTTCTACGTTCGACACCACATCTTTTACTCGAGACATCAGCTTATCTATGATTGTGATCACCATTGCAGCGTTGTGATTGAGGACCTCAGAGACGAACACATAGCTAGTGTGCTTTAGCTCATTATCATCATTCCTGGAATAGATCACGGTAGGATGGAGAGTCACCATGCAACTGTTCGAATATGCTGATTGGATTTCTTCCAGTGTGTTGCATGTATAGTTCTCACTAAAATCCATTTGTACAAGGACATGATTCTTTGGTAATTTATCTTTCATATCTTTGACGGCAATATACTGCTCTTTAACCCCTTTCACGTGACCATTCAACTCCTCAATTTCTTTCAGTACATTCTCTATAAACTCTTGCCTGCTCCTCTCAACATCTACAACTCTTTGGCGCTCCTTCCCATTATTCAGCTTCACACGTTTCCACTGTTGACACTTAATCTTTTCTTCACTGGTAGGTAACTTTTCCAGAAGTTCGCGTAGCAGCTCTGGCTTTTCCTTGTACTGATCTACAAACTTATATGGGTGTGTGCATGTTGTTATATTATTTGACTTCATGGACCTTAACAAAAAACAAAAGTTCTTATGTCTCGAACATAGACAGACACTTCGTGAGGCAAAGTTTACTGGACAAATGTGCTTTGGTCTGTAACTGTATAACGTTGCTCGTCCGATTTTGAAATTTGACTCTGCTAAGAACCTCTGGTGAAGGTTATGCATATAGTCATAAATGACCCTTTTCTGGATTTTCTCTGACGAAATTTTACCTTTGCATCAGCCTTTCCAGGCATCATCCTCGAGTTATCGACCCTCTCTAAAAACTGGAACCCTTGTCTCTTGACACGCTTAAGTCGTACCTTCTTAGAGATTTCAATTGACTTGGAAGCAAAGGACATTTTCCTGTTCAGCTGTGTATGCTTCTTTAATGTTGACATCATACGATACCGTTTCATGACTCTTCCTAAAGCTACTCTGTGTATGATCTGTTTTCTGTTGCTCTTGTTGCCTTGGGTTTCTTTAGCCAGCTTTACTTCTAAACTTAAACATTCTCCATATATCAATTTCTTTCTCACTTCTGGGACACTTTTTGGGTCTATTCCGGATTCTTTAAGGAGTCTATCGGTCTTTCCGGTTGGTGTATTTGTGATAAGTTTCACTTGGTTCGTTTTCTGGTCATTTCTCTGAAGTCTTTTCTGTGCAGTCTTTAACTTTCGTCTTAGCTCTTCATTCTGGTCTTCTAGTGTTTCAACTTTTCGATATGCTCTGGACAATGCTCTAGACACTCGTTTCTTTCCTGATGTTGACTTTGACTTAGATTGAAAAGGTAATGTGACAGTTAAAATGCCGGTTGAGCTTGTCAATTCATTCTCACTTGACTGCATGTTCGTTCTAGGCTGTGGTAATACTTCATTTCCACTATCGCCAAGGCTCTCTCTATCACTTCCTTTCTGCTGTTGTTTCTTCTTTCTAAACCATTGTTTGCATTTTCTATTCCTCTCTCTAACTTTCAATTGCTTATCTTCATCCATCTGTGCCATCGGTGTGAAATAAATCTTCCTACGGTTACGCTCTTGCCTTAATCACTCTTCCTCTCCTATCTGCTGTTTCTTGCGCTCTCTATATTCTCGCATACGCTGCGCTTTTGATTTCGCCACCCTGAAACAAACAGAAGTGTTAATGAAGTATTTGTCATGCAGTAAATGGGTTTTACTAAACATATACCCAAGTTATAAAATGGTAAAATTTGATTAAAGGACGGGACAAATCAAAAGTAATGGACGGGACAATGGGATGATCACTTATAATTCCTATGTTGTCATGTATGTTCATGATTGTACAATATGTTTTAAGTTAACAGACATAATATAGAACTGCTTTTAAAATGGCACTGTACTGTGTTAATATGCTTAATTTATGTTTCCTTTCAGCAAAAACTATGTGTAGTAAAAGTGTCCTATGCCTCAACTAAATTGTATTTGAAATGAATAGTATACATAATTACCCTCCCACCTAAACATTATTTCAACATGGCTAAAATGACATTCAATATCATATGTTTATGTAAAACCCATCGCCGAAGTGCCGTGTATAGAAAAACACACATTCTGTGTCTTAAATGAGGGTATTTTATCAGATAATTGACGGGACACACCAAGTACACGTGTTATGTGACTGAGGCAGTAGAACAAACTATGCAAAATGGTGTATACACATGCTCAACACAAAATAAAAATATAATGGTAATGATTTCAAAATATATGTTGTAGTGATCGGCGTTCAAGCACTTACCTGTATTTATGAAAGCTGAAGTGAACTGTAAAGATCTTGAAATTCTACCGCCATTCAAACATTTATCAACATCCGGTTTTATTTATCCCAACACACATAAATTAACCTGGCAAGAAATGGGCGCAATATCAAGGTACACGGGTGCCCTTCGTCTCGTCGATTATGTCCCGCTCATTACTTACCTTTTGTTAAAAATCAAAAATTGACCAGTTTTCTCCCAAAATGAATAAATAAAGAAATGCGCACATTATGAATATACTTGTTAGCAATATAAAATTGATGAAGCATATCCGATAGATGCATATTACTTATTGTAGGACGCCTTAGACTGACGGACTCGTCCATTATTTTTTTAAATTTTCGGAACAAAAAAAATAAAATTAACGTACTGGTTACACAGTGTTTGGTACTATTACAACATAACTATATACTTAAGCAATAAATCTGCGCACTTAGCACTCGACCCTTGCTACCTTTTGGAGATGATTTAGTGCATCATCGCAATGACTCGTCCATTACTTCACATTTGGCGACACATTCAATCAGCTCAATATTTTTTCAAAACAATATTATTTTATTAAAATTTACGATTTTATTTTTTGTAAAGCATCTCAAACGTGCTTAAGAAGTATATTTAAGACATATTTCTTAATAGATCTGGTAGGATTGTGTACAAAAGTGAGTGTTTATTCCATCGGCGACGTAGGGTTTTTGCCGAACCGCTCCTAACAGAACATCGTGGAAAATATTTCTGCAATCTTGATGATGTTTTCTTTGGTTTTAAAAGTGTCAGGAGATGTTCCTTTATTGGAAAATCAATAATATACTCTATTACAAGATATTTGGAATGGCGTGCGGTCATTTAAAGTCTGGAGACACCGATTGTCCGTTAAAAAACTGAATGAGTGTATAATGTTAATTATTCCTCTAAAAACATAAAAACAAAACATGAAATTCCGTTTTAATAATATACTTTGGTAAAATAAAATATAAGAAAGTAATTAAAAAAGCCATTTAAAAATGGGAGGAATTTGTTTGGATCTTAATTGTTGAAATGATGTGTATCCTCATATATATCCATTACTCTCATAATATCGGTTCTCCTCATAGTATCGTGCATTAAAGGAAAAACCTTTAAGAAGTCCCGGAAAGTTAATGTTTTTTTTCATATTTTTTTTAGAAGTTGTAATTCATTTGATGGTTATCAATGGCTATAACGACGATCATGTTTCTGGTTGGGTTGTATATACCGCATATTATACATAATGATGTGAGAACGTTGACATGAATATGATCTGTTATCTCCCTTTATAATCTATTATGTCCCTTGAAGTATAAAAAAAAGTTCCGTTCAATAACATAATCATGCACTGCTTTAACAATAGAAAAACGATGTTTTAAACTTTAAACTAGAATCAAATATGTACGTTCTTGGTATCAAATTGTTTGTTTTGTTGAACCTGATTCATGTTGATAGAAATAGTTGACTGAATTGCAAATCCCACGTAACTCCAAACATTGACTGATATTAAATTAACCATGATATAACAAATATATCAGGCAACGTTATATCAGGCAGATATCAATGTGGTTTGATATATAATAGTTATATCAGATCACTGCAACAGTTTTGTGGCAGATTAAGGTATAAGCATGACATATCAATATTAACGCCGATTGACATGGCTTGTTTTCAACATACTATAATTTGAATGTTAAATACATAATGCAGACAGTTATTCAATTCTTAGATATTATTATGGGGAGTTTATATGTAACACAACTGTTCCTTAAATTCATCCCATAAAACCTTTAAGAAGTGCCGGAAAGTTAATGTTTGTTTTTCTTATATTTTTAGAAGTTGTAATTCATTTGATGGTTATCAATGACTATAACGACGATCATGTTTCTGGTTGGGTTGTATATACCGCATATTATACACAATGATGTGAGAACGTTGACATAAATATGATCTATAATCTTCCTTTGAAACCTATTATGTCCCTTGAAGTATAAAAAAGTTCCGTTTAATAACAAAAACATTCGCTGCTTTTACAATTGATTAACGATATTTTCAGTTCAATTAAATACTTATTTTCATTATTGTATTTAAAATATAATTATTCTTTATAAATAAACATATCGCTTATCAACATTATCTATGTATTGAGAATTGAGAATGTCGCGAGTGTACGAATTTCGAATGCTACGCATGAACTTTTAAAACCTCTTCTAGAAGAGTTAGTAAGCGCCCATTTCAGTTATAGAGAATAACGGGTAACTGTCCGATCGTTTTGCAATATATCAGGCTCGGCACGAATAATATAACGTCGAATCTTGCCGAGCCGTTATTTACTTCGTGCCGAGCCTGATATATTACAAAACGATGGGACAGTAACCTGTTTATCTGATTATCATACCACATTTTCCTAAAAATCTGCAAAACAATCCATTTTTTTATATTTAAAATGTACGAATTCCCGCTGATTATGTTGATCCGGCTTTTACACATACATATAGCAACGGCGTTCGAAAAGACGACACGAATAATCGCTTATTTTAAACAACGTTAAGAGAAAAAAAAATTGCACTGCGAATGGGAAGAGTACACCCGCTTTAGTTATAACCGACTTGAATTGGAGATCAGGAATGGACTGCAGCGACAAATTAAATCGTAGAACACACTTCACCGAATAGTTTGGAGACGCCGTTTTGGAGATGTGTATTGAAATTGACATTTTGATGATGGTGTCAATATTGGCGTAAGCGTGTTAAATCTTTTGTCTAAAAAGTTGAAGATTAGCATACAGTTATCATTTGTCTTGACTTTTTTGTGCAACACTTGCGAGGGTAATGACTTTATCGATATTTATAGGTTATTAGACGTTTCACTGTACAATACGGATATATATTTGGACGAGCACACAGTTTGAAGTCATATTGGACGAGCCGTTAGGCGAGTCCAATATGACTTCAAACTGTGTGCGAGTCCAAATATATCACGTATTGTACAGTTTAAACGTCTAATAAATTTTTTATTCTATATCCTCATTACCAAACCAGCTTTCCGTATTTTTATTTTCATTCATTGATTACGCACTTTATGACGTATCTCGTGTGACGTCATTTCTCTGACGAAACATACTAGTATAAACAAGACTCTGCATTTTAGGGACAACAATATGGAGGTGGTAGTCTTTAATAAATCTAGTAGCAAATTATACCATTTTTATAGCATTGAACGAATCCAAAAGGCAAAACGTATTGCGGATTGTGTGTTTGTCATGCATAATTGTTAACTTCGATAGGAATAAAACAACTCGCTCCGACAGGATTACGAATTCGTAAATTGTGTTTTGGCCTTTGGGTCAGAATGGTGAGCATGTGTACAAACGCTATCAACAAATACTGTGGTTTAAAATACATTTCGATAAATGGATGGAAGAACAGAAAATGGAAAATGGAAATGCATATCATTGTAACTTAGTTGTTATTAGGCTAGCATTGGATTAAAGTTGTCATTGAGGTTAATAAAATTGATTTTTTGTTTTGCTGTTGCATATTTGTTTTCAATTTCTATCAATAACAATTTCACTTGCTTTTGCATTTTTTTTAAATTTCTAACAATAAAAATTAATTAAATATCACATTCTCGATTGTTTTTTATTTCCTCTCATATTTTCAATAGGAAAGTATTAAAAGAGACATACAAGCAAAATATCGCCTGTGTGAATCGATTATAGTACATTCGGATACTTTTTCTCGGTAATGGCTTTTATCGTTATAAAACAATTGCTTAGTGCACTTGTACTCAACTGTCCAATATGGAAAAAATACAGACTTTTTGGATCCAATACCGGAATATATTGGACGGTCACGTGGTACATATGAAGAATGCCGATTGGATGAATTTATTGGATATAGAATAGTAAGATGTATTGCCCCATCGATGACGTCATTTAACTTCTGTAGTGCGGGCTGTGGTGATTTTTTAATAATAAAAGTTTTTGTGATTTATGGCTTTAAACTAGAATAAAATATGTACGTTCTTGGTATCAAATTGTTTGTTTTGTTCAACCTGATTCGTGTTGATAGAAATTGTTGACTGTATTGCAAATCGCACGTAACTCCAAACATTGACTGATATAAGAACTTCCTGTTGACCATGATATCAAAAAGTATCAGGCAACGTTATATCAGGCAGATATCAATGCGGTAGTGATAAATGGTTATACCAGATCACTCCTACAATTTATTGGCACATTCAGTTATAAGCATGACAGATCAATATTAACGCCGATTTATATGGCTTGTTATCAACATACTATTATTTGAATGTAAAACACATAATGTAGACAATTATTCAAGTCAAAGAAATTTTTAATGGGGAGTTTTTATGTGAAACAACTGTTCCTTCATCCCATTAAAGTAAAGAGATTTTGAATTTGTCGATACTTAAAGGAGATTTTTCAACAAAGCATGCATAACGGTCGAAAATCGAGTTCATGCGACGTAATCATGCTTCTTCGAATGCACAAGTAATGGCAAAAACTTATATCGAATAATAAAAATCGCGAATATATATATCAAATAGTATAAAAATGATTATAATAAATGTATATAACCGCATTATTCAACGTGAAAATTTATCAAAATAGGACGCGTTTAGAGGGCAATTTGTTTATATTTTGAAGAGATATAGATTTATTAAAGGTTGTGACACTTATCATTATAAAAGTACACATGCGCAAAAAGTTCTTACCTAAAGAATTATGCTATTACTTTGATATAAATTAGTCGGTGGATTATTAATAATCATATATGATGGTCGTTGTTTTTATGCTCAACGACAACAACATACCAGCAATAAGCATTCTTTATATGGTAAATAATTTGATTTATGACGTACCCAGCAAACATATGACGTGTAATATAGGGATAATACACGTTTTCGAGGGAATGATCATCTGCGGGCGCTCTCAAAATCCGTTCCTGCCCGAGTGCCGAGTGCGCAGCACGAGGGCAAGAACGGATTCTGAGAGCGCCCGCAGATTTTTTTTTCATTCAAATGGTGTGGGTTTATATCATATGATATGTGTTTATAATAGTATGCTGTAAGCTTGCCATATTATGATGTGTATTTGTGATGGTATGCTGTGTGTTTGTGATAGTATCCTTTGTGTTTGTGATGATATAATATGTGTTTACCATAGTCTGCTGTGTGTTTGTCATGGTATGTTGTGTGTTTGTCATGGCATGTTTCATGTTTGAAATGGTATGCTGTATGATTGTGATGGTACGCTGTGTGTTTGTGATGGTATGCTGTGAAAGTCATTGAAATGATGTGCCGAGTGCGCAGCACGAGGGCAAGAACGGATTCTGAGAGCGCCCGCAGATTTTTTTTTCATTCAAATGGTGTGGGTTTATATCATATGATATGTGTTTATAATAGTATGCTGTAAGCTTGCCATATTATGATGTGTATTTGTGATGGTATGCTTTGTGTTTGTGATAGTATCCTTTGTGTTTGTGATGATATGATATGTGTTTACCATAGTCTGCTGTGTGTTTGTCATGGTATGTTGTGTGTTTGTCATGGCATGTTTCATGTTTGAAATGGTATGCTGTATGATTGTGATGGTACGCTGTGTGTTTGTGATGGTATGCTGTGAAAGTCATTGAAATGATGTGGGTTTAAATCATATGCTATGTGCTTATAATACTATGATGTGTGCTTGCCATAGTATGGTGTGTGTATGCGATGATATTCTGTGTGTTTGTGATAGTATGCTGTGTGCCGTTCATGGTATGCTGTGTTTTGCCATGGTGTACTTTGTGTTTGTCATTGTATGATGTGTGTTTGTTATGGTATGCTGTGTTTTCGTCATGGTATGCTGTGTGTTTGTCATGGTATGCTGTGTGCTGTACTAACCTGTGGGTTTGTCGAACATGATGTCATTTTCATTCGCTATGATGTAAGTTGGCGTTATTTTCATTCGGAACACTCGGTTCTTGTCAAATAACTAATGGTAACGTCATATGTATATCCGTCGGTCTGTACGTCCTTATTTCCGTAATAAGAATAAGTAATGAAGACTTCACTTGTTAATAAGGAGTGAGACAGGGTGAATCTTTATCACCCTTCTTTTTTTCTATTTATTTGAATACTATTGAGGAACATTATATGTTAAATGGTTTTAATGGGATTGATATTGGAATGTTGAAATTATTTATGTTACTATATGCAGATGATATTGTAATTATGGCTGAATCAGAGGAAGAACTTAATAAAGGTTTTTCTTGTTGGAAGAATACTGTGATAGGTGGAAACAATGTGTAAATTCAAATAAAACTAATGTAATGATTTTTAAAAAGGGGGACAATTAAGGAGAAATATGAATTTTGCATATAAAGGCGAGGTTATAGAAATTGTAAAATCTTTTACATATTAAGGAATTGTATTTACCACTGGAGGATCATTTGCAAGTACTTTTGAAACTCATGCTAGACAAGCTTCAAACGCAGTTTTTAATACAGTTATTTAATACTTAACTTAACATATGGCTTGAATATTTGTATCATTACATGAAATATTTTAAGTACTTTGTGGCCTTAACTCAGGCTTTGAACCAAAGAGTATGGATTCTGTCTTACAAGATGAAGTGATAGCTTGTTATCTTTAAGCCATTCACTAACACGCTCCATCTCTGAAGATAAAAGAAGTTCAATGTCGGCTACATATTACCATGGACAAGGATCCCCGAGTAATCAGCATATAATAAAAGCTTTTATTACCACTGCAGACATGTTATTAACGAAATTTATTTTTCATATTCTTTATGCATTTGTTGAAGTGTTGAAACAATACATTTTTGGCAAAATGTGTATATAATCTTTTTTAATAATTCAATCGGAAGTAACATTATTCCATTACTATATAAACACATCGCAACGTGTGTACCCGCATTTCGAATTTTAGGCGTTCATTTCTCTAAAAAGTGTAGAGTTGGACTTCTGTTATAAATATTTCGTAACGGTTCCCTGAAATTCAGAAGTTAACTATTGAGTAGAAAATAGACAGTGCGAAAACATACTGCATATGTGGAAACGTAGAATGGAAAATACAAATACACACGTGCTTTTCTGATAGCGAACTTTTAAAAACAAAAATAAATGACCATTGAGCTTTAACCGCGACCATGACCTTTTCACCAAGGAGCATATTAGTCGAATGCAATTAATTGTCTGGTCTTGGAGTATAATGAGTAAAGGTGTCCTTAAGATGTATAGAACCGCAAATACGTTGTACAGTTCACGTTTGAAAACTTCAACAAGTGAATATACAACTTAACATACATATTCATAGAAAGAGGACTTCTGCTATAAAGTTCAGGGGGGGGGGGGGGCATACCCCTGCGCTCCAACCAACGCCAGCACCCGAGCCCATCAACTAATTCGGCAGAAATGTGATTCCGGCTCGGTCACTTATGTCATACTTTGTGTTGGTCTATGGGACCAACGCTCTGTAACATACATAATAGAGCAAAATTTCTTTATAATAGTTAAATGCCTTAAAGTACTACCAATTTTTAATCTCAATCATTATTATTATTACTAGAAATTCAATTTGTTGAAGTTAGCCATATGAGCATTGTTTTGAGAAACTATATCGATTTTAATCATTCTTTAAACGTGTCGAGTACTTTCTTATCACAACTGCCCCACGAAGCTCGCAACTCGAGGCGCTGCGTTCAATTTTACAAACTTTAAGGCTAGTATTCCATCTATCCGCATCCGTATCTGCATCCGTATCCACAAAATCATAATACGGACGCTATATCCTTTAGGCACCTGATCGATTTTGCAGCGAAACGCTGTAGCGTATTGAAACGTATACCATTTTTGCTCTTTTCAGAACCGGTGCTTTTTATTTTAAAGAAACGCCTACAACGTTGTTAAACGTGCTTGTTTTCCACAATTTTCATAACTGTAACGGATTTTCGCGTTTTTTAAATACATTTTACGGTTCACAACGAAAATCGGGCCTTAAATACGTTTTTACCCGTCACAGTTGTTTATCGTCAAACAATTATCTGCTTAAATACGTTATAATTTGTTTTAGAAAGGGATGCCCCATAGCGGTTTCCACCGTATTTTTACGCTTTTATACAACTGAAAAATGAAGCGCATAGAATACTAAGAAGAACTGTAACGTATTTTTACGAACTTTGTTAAAAGCAAATAAACCTCTGTAACGTATAAAAACGTATTTTTGAAAAAAATCTATACAGATCAATAAACAATATTACTCATGATCCGTTGTATGATTTGCGAATGCGGATACGGACAGATGGATTAGTAGGCTAGTATTACATCTGTCCGTATCCGCATATCCGCATCCGCAAATAAATAGAACAAGTTGAAATGCACTACGCTTATTCCATTCATCCGCATCTGCATATCCGCACGCGCAATAGGCGTCAGCAAAAGAACGCTCAAGTGAGCATTCTAATGCGGATGCGGACAACATACGGACTGCATTTAGCCGTTGGTTGTATAATTTCGGGTAATTTTTTACGAATTAAATTAGTTTTTCAGTCGATTTTTGAGATAACAGCTTTCCCCTAATACTTTATACTTTTTATATGGGCTAAATGCTCCAAATATTAACAGTATAAAAAATAGCTTAATATTTGAGAGCGTCAACAAGCTTTTTTTTTTTTTTTATTCAATATCATACATACAATGTAAACATGTATATGATCATACAACATAGTGATTGTACAAAGCAATATAGTTCAGACATGTTATACAAGATATGCTAATATATATAAAAAAAATTGAGAGAAAAGAAAAGAACAACAGAGGAATAGTTATGAAATATGATGAATTGTATAAAGTTGAAAGAAAAGATACTGGACTTGTGTGTTTTGTTGTATATTCACAATGATCTCGTCTGACTGAAAAAATAAGAATAAAAAAAAATAAACAAAACTATTTTAGAGAGATAGACTAACATTAGAGTGAAATGTATATAAGTGGACAAAACATTATGAGAATTTAATCCGATTCCATTTTTGTTCAAAGATGTGTAATGTGTCATTACTGAGGGCTATTTCTTTCTCAATTTGAATTTTTAGTTTAAGACTATGGACAAAACAATTAAAATTTGGTACTTGTTTTTTGTACTTCATGTTTAAAGGGGCCTTTTCACAGATTTTGGCATTTTTTTAACTTATTCATTAAATGCTTTATATTGATAAATGTAAACATTGGATCATAAAAGCTCCAGTAAAAAATCAAGAAAAAAATTTAATAAAGGAAAAGAACATTGCCCGGAGCAGGTTTCGAACCAGTGACCCCTGGAGTCCTGCCAGAGTCCTGAAGTAAAAACGCTTAAGCCTACTGAGCTATTCCGCCGAGTACGCATTGTTGACGTATTTTATACCTTATATAAGCAATCTTCGTAGTTTCACAAAATTTAATGACAAAAACAGAACTCTCCAAATTATTCAATCGTTTCGCGTTGCAACGCTTTATAATTTTTAGGTTTTAAAATCGCCAAAAGATGCATATAATGGCTATATTAGAGCATGGTTAATGTTCAGTATTACTGTTTCCTCACAAATATCATAACTAAAACGAAAACTTACGAATCTGAAACAACTTTTTTCAATTTTGTCAATTTACCAAAGCGTGAAAAGATCCCTTTAAGATAAAATATTTCATTAATATAACCATAAAATTCACAATATTATTACAGTCTATTGATTTCAATGAGTTAATTCCGAAACTTACTTTAAGAGAGATAGTTTAACGTTTAGTTGATGTTGTTCAAGAAAAGATATTAATTGATTCCAAATAGGCTGGATGTGTTTGCACTCCCAAAAAAGATGTTCTATAGTTTCAATGTTTTCACTGCAGAAGTCACACAGATTTGAGTTAGATAATTTACATTTAAAGAGATATTTATTTGTAGCTATAATTCTATGGATGTATTTATATTGAAAATTTCTCAGTGTGCTTTCAATAGTTGCTTTATATGGCATGGTAAATATGTGTTTCCAATTAAGTTCATTTTCTCCAAAAAGAACTTGCCATTTATTTTGGATTTTGGAGTTTTCTGTAGGGTTTTTAATTTGTAGTGTGTAAAATATTTTATTTGTTTTGTTTTTTCTTCCAAGTATGTTTTCTACAAATGTTGTTTGAGTACATGGTGTATTATTTGTATTGGTTTCCGATTTAATATGTATGGGTATGCTTTTGATAAGTGTGTAGTATTTCAAAAAATTATTTGAAGGTATTCCGTATATGTAGCATATATTATCAAAAGAGTAGAAATCCTTAATTCTGTAGTCATATAATTGGTCGACATATTTAATGCTTCGTTCAAACCAGTCTTTATAGAAAAACGTCTTATTGTTTGAAGTTATGTCTTTATTATTCCATAAAATTGTTTTACTGCTGGTTTGGGTCTCTAAGTTATGAGTGACATCACTCCACGCTGATAGAACATCAGACAGAAATATGTTTTCGTTTGCAATTTCATGTAAGATATTATTGCTGATGTTACATTCAAAGAGTAAGGAGTCACCATATTTTTTTAGGATTTTCTGGTAGAATAATTTCCATTTACTCGTATTGGTATTATCTAGGTATCGTTTAACCCAGCTGCATTTGATTGCATTCAAGAATGATTCAATGTTCGTTAATTGGAGACCTCCATTTTCTACAGATTGAATTAACTGAGTTCTTTTTATTTTATCAGGCTTACCGTCCCATATGAAATTGAATATTGCTGATTTTATATCGTTAATAACATCACTTGGTGGATTTGGGAGAACTGTTAATACATATATTAATTTAGGAAGTGCAAACGTTTTCAATACTGTGTTTTTTCCGATTAGTGTAAGTTTACGATGATGCCATGATTTTAAGCAGTTTTTAAAATTCTGTAATTTAGGTATTATGTTTTTAAGAACTGTATCCTTTTCATTATTTGTGAATGTAATTCCTAACGTTGTGGCTTCATCGGATGTCCAATTAAATTTCATTTCTTTTTTATATTGAACATTACTTTGTTTTAATTTACCTACTCGTAGCACAGTACATTTACTTTTGTTTAGTTTAAGACCCGATGTCATTCCGTAAAGGAGGTTATGGAAAGAATCGCTATTGTTATTTAAAAAATAAGTTGCATCATCAGCAAATAGGGATTGTTTGATTTCTTCGTCAGGTTCTAGTGATATGCCTTTTATGTGTTCATTTGATTGGATGTGATGTGATAGATACTCTATGCAAATAATAAAAAGCGATGATGAGAGTGGACATCCTTGTCGAACCCCTCGTTCGATGCTAAAACTGTTTGAAAAGGAGCCATTGTTGATGATTATACTGTTAATATCGGTATAGAATAGTTTGACCCATTGAATGAGACTTTCACCAACGTTCATATTTTCTAAGCAAGAGAACATAAATGAATGATCAAGCGAATCGAATGCCTTTTCAAAGTCTGCAAAGAATATTAGACCAGGATTATTTGAATTGTTGAAATAGTTTATGCATTCTTGGATAAGACGAACGTTTTCACCAATGTAACGTCCTTTTATGAAACCAGATTTAGATTTTGAAATGATTGATGGTAATATTTTTTTTTATTCTGTTTGCTATACTTTTAGTTGCAATTTTGTAATCATTGTTAAGTAAACTAATCGGGCGCCAGTTTGATAAGGATTCTAAGTTTTTTCCAGGTTTTGAAATAAGTGAAATAATACCTTGTTTTTGTAGCGTAGTTAAGTTTTCGTTGTTAAATGAATAGTTAAGTGAATTAATTGGATGTGTTTTTATATCATTCCAGAATATTTTATAAAATTCGATTCTTTTTGTTTAAATGATGTGTATCTAATTGCTGTGTTACGTATATTTCCTTTAATTACTTCCCATAAGGTGTTTGGGTTTGCATCTTTATTATTTTGAACTGTATTTAATATTTCCTGTTTTATTTGTGTTTGATATTGTGTATCTAATAAGATGCTGTTGTTAATTTTAAAGTATCCTTGGCCTCTTTCAGGTTGTATATTGTGCAGTTTAAGTTCAACTAGAGAGTGGTCAGTCATAAATCCTGGTTTTATTTTACATGTGTCAATAATGTTGCAAAGAGATTCAGATATTAAAAAATAGTCTAATCTACAAAATATTGTTGGTTTTGTGTTTGAATGCCAGGTGAATTTGCTCTCGTTTGGGTATACTGTACGCCAGATATCTATCATATTGTAGTTTTCAATTATGTTGTTTAAAATGTTTCTATTTTTAGTATGAGTATAAAGGTTTCCATTCGTTTTATCTATTAATGGGTTCAGGACCGTATTGAAATCACCACCGATTATAATGTTTTTATCTTGGTTATTTATTATAAAGATTGTAATGTTTCGTAAAATGTGGAATCGTCTATGTTAGGGCCGTAGACGTTGATTAATGTTATTTGTGTTTCGTGTATTTTGATATCTATACTTGCTTGTCTGCCAATTATTATTTCCTTAAAGTTATCGACTGTGACACCTACATTATTTTTTATCAGAAAGGCAATGCCTTGTTTATTAGTATGTTCTCCACTGAGATAGATTTCTCCGTCCCATTCATCTTTTAAGGTTTGTGCTAAAGTAGGTGTCAAATGACATTCTTGTAAAAGGCATATACTATATTTTTTTTCGTCTAACCATTTGAAGATTTTTATGCGTTTGTCTTTATTGTTTAATCCTTTAACATTTAAAGTACATAATTTAATCATTTAAGTAGGTGGAGGGTGGTGTGAATCGTAATTTGTATGTGCTTGTCCAGTAAATTTTTATTTTATAATGTGTCCAGTTGGTTTCTCTTATAGGACATAAGATGTCCATACATACAAACAAAAATAGAAAACAAAAATTAAGAATACAAAAAGATAAATATTCCATAGACTTGAAGAAGTAAAAAGAGATAATCATACAAGTAAGAAGAAAACACAATAAAAGACGTGTCCCTAGTAGAGACATAGAAAAAAATAAAATAAAATAAAACATATGAACAACCATAAAAAGCAACATGTGAACAAAAAAACAAGCCAATGTGTTTATTCATAATACTCATGTATATAATTATACAACACAAATTGTGCACACCAAAAAACACAAGCCAATGAGCTTATGAGCTTATGAATGATTCTCATGTATATAACTATACAGCATAACATGTGAACAAAAAAGCACTAGTCAATGAGCTTATAAATAATACTCATGTATATAACTGTACAACATACCATTTGGAGAGAAGCACAAGCCAATAAGGTTATGCATAAAACACATGTATATAATCATACAACATAACATGTAAATAATAAGCACAAGCCAATATGCTTATAAATGATACTCCTGTATGTAATCAATAAGTTGTTAATAAGTATGTCATTTAGTATGCAAAGAGCATAGCACAATATCTGGGTAGAGTTTGAGAACACAAAGCCGGTGTAAGTTATATTTAACCTCTCAGTATGACAATCCAGAGATTGAGGGAAAAAAATCAAACACACAAACAATAATTTTCCATATCTGTAAAAGTTCTTAGTTGCCTCGTTAAAAAGGAACTAACTAACTACACTATGTGTCTATGGCATTGTATCTCAGATAGTATATTGTTCTGTATTATTAGTATAACACTTAATATCAAGGTACCATAAAGTTATGATTTAAAGAGACAATTTTCAGAACACTAGTCATTTTGTATAGTTAAGCTTAATAATACTAAATTCAGATCCCATGCCTTTAAAATATGATAACAAATAGCACATTGATTTTTCTGGAAATACATAAACACATACAGCAATGCATACAATACATTATATCTTTGTTCAAACAATCAAACAGGCATACAGCACAAAGTGCAAACAAAATGAAAACACCAGCAAGCTAATGAGCTTATGCATACTGCTTGTGTATAATAAATAGGTGTGTCACTCAGCATACGAGGAGCATAACACAGTATCTGGGTAGAGTTTGAAAAAGTCAGTGCAAATATATATTTTACCTCTCAATATTACTACCTACAGATTGAGGGAAAAAAGACACATACAAAATAAAAAATGTCCATACCTGTACAAGTTCTTAGTTACATAACTGAAAAAGAATAGCTAATTACACTATGTGATTATGACCTTGTATTTCAGATAGTACATGTTTTTATGTATTTTAAGTATACAAATTGTATCAAGGTACCTGTCAGTTTAGAAGAAAAAAAGCTGTTTACAAGGCATCTCTTAGTTCATAGGCAGTTAAAAACTGCAGCTTTTTTATTGTGTGCAGCCTTTTCTTGAAAGTAAAAGTTTAAGATCATCCACTCAAGATGTTAGAAATTGATTACATAGTGTATCTTATGACAGATTAACCATATATATTATATTTCTGTAATATTACTGAAGCAGTTCAATAAATTAATATGAATTTTGTGTCACAAATTTATCAGCTCAACAAGATTCTGTATATAGCACATTTAAAGGATTCACATTTGTCAAGATTATTTAGCAATTACAATAACAATTGTATAAAATAATCTTGTTTAAAGATTTGCTTTGATTAGTCATGAGTACATATTATAGTCATGAAAGTTATAAAATAGGGCTATTGGTATTTATTTAGTATTAAATTTACCCCAAAAAAAGGATCACCTATTTATTTGAATAGGTGATCTATGGGGAAATATATTATATATATATCTATCTATACACACATATATAGTACAATATTATTAAGAGACAAATATTTTTATGTTCACCAATGAATGAATAAACCCATATGCGACCACCTATGCGAAAACAAAACCATAGATGGTTTGTAGGGATAAGATTCATAGTGTATATCATTGTGTAATAGTAATATTCATACAATTAAAGATAAACAGTTGGACAAAGTATTTGAACAAGATAACAACTATTGTATTTCCACGTATAACAGTTATACTCATACAATTAAAGATAACAACTATTGTATATCATCGTAAAACAGTTATACTCATACAATTAAAGATAAACAGATGAACAAAAGTATTTGGAAAAGACAACCACTACTGTATATCATTGTATAATATAGTAGTACTCATACAATTAAAGATAAACAGTTGAACAAAAGTATTTGAAAAAGACAACAGTTACTGTATATCATTGTATAATAGTAATACTCATACAATTAAAGATAAACACTTGGACAAAAGTATTTGAAAAAGACAACAACTATTGGATTGCTTCTTATCTTATAGTAAGACATGTATGTACACTATGGTTGAGTTATACAATCACAAAGCATGTCTTATTGACATGAGCATTTACAGTATGTATTAATAACAGTTGTGTTAATCATAGTGGCATAATGGTAGCTATAAGGCAGATTACACAAGATAACATCAACCTCATCCTTACGAGAGTTGATCACAGCCAGTTACATATATGCTTTATCCTGTAAAGTTTTGTTTTTTAAATCAGAGTTTATTTACAGGTCCTATCGGCCTCTTCACGAGGTCTTTGAGGTTCGACCTGGTTATCCTGTAAAGGCTACTCTCGGCATTATTATATAGTTAGGTCAATAATGGAAAAACCTGTTCTATAAATAGAATGTAAACAGTGGGACATCAGATGGTTATCAATCGTGATACATCGGCTATCTCGGATTCCTCCGTAAGATAGGCCTCGTGGCTAACGGTCGCCATATTGCCTTGTATTACTACTTTACTACCCAAAGGTTACGCATGCGCAATTAATTTCCTTCTATATTACATATAAAATAGTTGAAGTTCGATATCAATTTTTACCATGATCAAGCGCATACCCACTATATCATCATACATCATTGGAAAGATTAATGCATAATCTTTTGAAAAAAATGCATGTCATTAAATTCTATACGCGCAAACTCAAAATAATTACCTTAGAAAAGGCAAACCGGTTTTGACAGCTGTGCAGACAACCATTTTGGGCTCAAATAGTATGACCTACTTTCAAAGCCGGGAACCATCAACACAAAAAGTAGAGCACAAAAATGGCTTATTTTCTTATTGCTTACAAATATACCTTCATGTTGATACCAAAACCAACCATTTGCAATGTATTTTACAAATCCTAGGCAGCATGCACTCAACAATGTGTGCTAAGTATCAAACTGACTGCATGTAACCCTAAAAACAGGAGTTCCGGTTTGGGGTTATGTGACCTTTAAGAGAACCCAACCCCTTCAAATTTAAATTAAAGGCACTTTTCCAATAGGTATAATCTGTTTTGAGAAAGATCACAAAGTTCCGGTACAATGACACACAGATTTATTCATAAAAGTTGCCGTTGAAAGCGCCATGCGTAACAGCGTTTCGCGTCAAGAATTAAGGTAGAAAAGCCAAACTTGGTTACATCATACATGCAGCACTTAGACTCCATACAAGGCATGTCTTTCGGTTCTAATAGGCAAAGCTGATCTTACATATGGCTTAATAAGTGAAAAAAATCATCAATGGCAATATTTGTGCATCAAAGCAGGTTTTGAACATGATTCGAACAAACTTTTTTTTATTTTTTTTTTGCACATTTTAGGTAAAATCCATGTAGAAGCAGCAATTCTGATGTCATTTGACCCAACAAAAGGGCTCACTTGCATGGAAAAACAACACACTTGACTTCATGACTAAAAAAAGTCATCGTCAGACATGAGCTTTAAGTCTTTTGTCACACCTGGACCTATGATTCCTCGGCTCGAGTTCCGTCTCGGGCAGGCTCCGGAAAGTGTCAGTCTGGCCCGGGTGCTCAATTCCGTGTAATCTGAGAAAACAAAAAGGTTTTTTGTGCGCATTTACTCATTACGGTGCCAACTAATGTAAGTTAGATACAATTAGAGTAAGCTTTCAATAGTCTTTCTTGCTTTATTTGCTACAAATGGTTAATTCACCACGCCGGCATCACATTGTCGGGCACACCGGCAAAGTTATCGCCACAAAATTTGGTTTCAGAGCTGCAGTCAATGTAAAACACCCAATTTTCCTAATTTTGGTGACAAAAGTGTGCCAGGATATCAACGAAATCATTTTACAATAGATTTAATTGAAAATAACGGCGTACTAACCTGCAAAGACACCGATCCTCTCGACACGACTGTGCGAGTGTTGAGGGCCGTCTCCGAATCAGTCACGCTGTACAGTTTTTGATGGCCGGTCACTTCAGCCGGACTTGTAAACCAATTGGACGACAGTTCAGGCAGAGCTATAGACCCATTTCGACACCGCCTACAAATGCACACTTAGTTTTACGCATAATATTAAGGTCACTTAAATACAGATTCCCTGGTGTTTTTCATGCAGGGTCTATCGCAACAACATTCTTCCAGGAAAGAAAGCATAATATTATTATCATTTTTGTGTTTTCACCTGAATACTTGATATTACTTGAACTCAGCAAGATATCCAAACAGGTAAAATAAGGCAAAGTAGTGTTATTCTGAGTAGATCTGCCTGAATGGGTTGAAGGCGAAGGCAGATAGAAGTGTCGGTCCAAAATTGGCGGGCATTTTTAACAGTGAAAGGCTCAAAAAGTAAACAATAATAATAAATACAGATGAAATAGAGACATGCAATAGGTTCATTATTGAGATTGATGCAAATTAATGTCAAAATGGCACTGAAAAACAATACCGGGTGTTTAACTAGTCTTAGAATATGTCTCCGGAACAGGTTTCGGTGTGATTTTCCAGCATTTACCCCCCTTATGACCCTAAGTGCAACAGCCCAATTGCAAACAGCCCTAATTTGGGTCAAAATGACATCTGGCAGTTATGTTTTGCAATACAGAGAGTTTTTGATGTTCAAATGTCAAAATTCTGGCAGACGACTAACTTGGTCGGATGTGCTTAAAGGTTACGCATGCGCAATTAATTTCCTTCTATATTACATATAAAATAGTTGAAGTTCGATATCAATTTTTACCATGATCAAGCGCATACCCACTATATCATCATACATCATTGGAAAGATTAATGCATAATCTTTTGAAAAAAATGCATGTCATTAAATTCTATACGCGCAAACTCAAAATAATTACCTTAGAAAAGGCAAACCGGTTTTGACAGCTGTGCAGACAACCATTTTGGGCTCAAATAGTATGACCTACTTTCAAAGCCGGGAACCATCAACACAAAAAGTAGAGCACAAAAATGGCTTATTTTCTTATTGCTTACAAATATACCTTCATGTTGATACCAAAACCAACCATTTGCAATGTATTTTACAAATCCTAGGCAGCATGCACTCAACAATGTGTGCTAAGTATCAAACTGACTGCATGTAACCCTAAAAACAGGAGTTCCGGTTTGGGGTTATGTGACCTTTTACCCAAAAGGTTGTCAGTCTATTGTTATGAGGCTGTATACATGCGCGTTGAACTAGCGCCAAACTTTTTACCGAAACTTTGATATTAAGAGCACTATTAACGTTCATTTGTGTTGCATTTTGACCTATTATCCAAGTGATTTACTTTTCCATTATTATTTAATCCCCCTATCATCCAATTTTTAAGATGAAATTACGGTGTTTACAAAACCATCCAAACCGAAAGTGAAACTGGATGCATTACGTTTCGCGATGTAAACATTAAATATTTGTTCAGTTTGAGGAAGCGAATCGATAATAGACGTTGGAATATGTATGCAATACAGACTTTCATTGCCGATTGTAGTACTGGCAAAAAAATACCTTTTATGACAGGTCATGTATAGAACGTTAATCAAATAGTGACCATAAATCACTACAAATGTCTGGGTTGTTCATTAACCCATTTATGCCCAGTGGACTCTCCCATCCTTCTAAATTGGATCAATTTATTTCCAAAAGTAGGGGTGTCTGGTATATTTATTTCTATATTAAGAATATTTCTTAAAGAAATTTCTTTAAGCAAACAGCGCAGACCCAGATGAGACGCCGCATCATGCGGCGTCTCATCTGGGTCTACGCTGTTTGCAATGTCCTTTTTTCAGTACGCTAGGCATGAATGGGTTAATATAATTAATGCACGTTTCTGATCTAATTGCCTGTATCTAGTTGTAATTACCATGATATTGATAAAATTAAAACGTTTTTTTCTTAAATTAACATAACATGTTTTATTTTTATCATTTAGGGAATATATAATTGTATCATTATCATCATTAAATATTCTGAAAATGATCTAAATTATCATGATTACTTTAAAGTAGAATTTTTAAATTTTACTCATTATTTTTAATGAATTTGCACATTTGCTTGATTAAAAATAAAATGTATAAATAAGGGTTTCAGTTGTTTTAACCCATTTTTAGTTCTATTAAATTTAAAGTACTAACTACGTACATGTATGTGAAATGCTCTTGAGTTCGTTTCCTGGGCCTAGAACCAGTACTTGGGTGTCTCTTGGAGATTTCTTAAGAATGCTCCCACACTGGGGATCAAACCAGTGACCTCCAGATCATTAGGTGGACACCACATCCATTACACATCAGCGACCTTTAATTAGTAAATTACTTTAGTATTGCAGCATTATATAATGTAATGTTGCTACATATTTTTGGAAAATGATTAATGTGCAGTACTAAATAAATCTAAATGCATACAATTTTAATTGTGTATATTGTGTGATTATTAGTTACAAATTCCCTTTTTACAGGTATACTGGATTATGAAAGACTGATAAACATAAAATTGACAACTCTTCTCCCCAACGATACTTTGTGTGGCTCATTCTCAGAACAAACCCATAGTCAGTGAGAAAACTACAGTGTAAAAAGACCACTTGATTGTGACAATTATGGCTGACCAAGCAAATGTTATCATTTAAAATAAAGAAAACATCCAGTTCAATATACATTTTATACCAATTATGACATTGGCCAACACAGAAAATATTTATAAGGTTGATTTTCCCAAAATTGACTGTTACAATTGGATACTGTTTTAAGCTTCACTCTACTTTGTCTGAAAATAAAAGTCCTAAATGATGTAATAGAAACATACATATTTAATTTTTAGTTTTACAAGGATATATATATACATACATATATTATAATATCTTTTTATCGATGGTCAATCAATTTAAGTTTAACTAATATATACATACACATTTTATACATGTGTATGCTTTGATTTTTTTCTATTGAAGCCAAATTAATATCCCATTAGAAAGATAGATAATATCACAGCAGTATTCCTATTTTGTCTGCAAGTACTGCAGAAATCATGGATTATTATTTTACTGAGTCAGCCTTAATCTTTATATTATAATTGTTAAAACAGATTAAGATTTGCATTATACAATTGAGGATGCATTAAGATTAAAAAATGTATAAATTAATAAAAAATCAATAACAATCAGAAACTGTGCATTTTTTTCAGTATTGTGTAAAAGGATTTGAAGTAATGATGTGTTTTTGAAATATGATTTATGTGAATTTGAATAAATATATAAAATTTAGTGATTTTCTCAGACAAAAACTGTTAATTACATACTAAAGTATTCAGAATGTATTATTGTAATATTCATTCGAATTTTTTAGTACAAAAAGCACTTTTCCCTGGCATTTGTATTTATAGTAATTGCATATTTTATAATTCTGACAGCATTTATAAACATTTATAGGTTTCATTTTTTGAGTATTTAAACAAGAGGGTCATGATGGCCTTGTATCACTCCACTGCTGAAAAAAAGGCTGAAACAAATTTCTCTGCATGTGCAAATACTTAAATATAGGCCCTATTTAAGCACATGTACACTTTTGTGACCTTCTGGGCTGGGTCAAATTTAACCCCAGGGGCATAATTTGAGAAAACTTTGTAGAGGACTACTATATCTCACTACATACAAAATGTGGTAGCCCTAGGTCCTAGATTTAAGGACAAGAATATTTTTAAAGTTTTCACAAAATAAGCAAGATATAAGCGTATATAATGTTCAATTTTGTGACATGCGGGTCAGGATCAAATTTGACCCAAAGGGCATAATTTGAACAAACTTGGTAGAGGACTATAAGACGTTACTGCGTACCAAATTTGGTAGCCATAGTCCAAATGGTTTTCGACAAGAAGATTTTTAAAGATTTCACAAAATAGGCGCTTTAAAAGCGTTTATTCAATTTTGTGACCCCCCGGGGCAGGGTCAAAGTTGACCCCAGAGGCATTATTTGAACAAATTTGGTAGAGGTTTATTAGATGTCACTACATACCAAATTTGGTAGCCCTAGGTTCAATGGTTATGGACAAAAGACTTTTCAAGTTTTCACAAAATAGGCCCCATATAAGCGTATGTTCAGTTTTGTGACCCCGGGCAGGGTCAAATTTGACCCAAGGGGCATAATTTGAACAAACTTGGTAGAGAACTATAAGATGTCACTACATACCAAATTTGGTAGCCCTATGCCTTATGGTTAAGGACAAGAAGAGTTTTAAAATTTTCACAAAATAGGCACTATATAAGCATATAATTGATTTTGTGGCCCCCGGGGCAGGGTCAAATTTGACCCCTGGGGCATAATTTGAACAAACTAAGTAGAGGACTATACAATGTCACTACATACCAAATTGTGTAGCCCTAGGCCTAATGGTTATGGACAAGATTTTTTTTTAAGTTATCACAAAATAGGCATTATATAAGCATATGTTCAATTTTGTGACCCCCGGGGCAGGGTCAAATTTTACCCTAGGGATTAAATTTGAATAAATTTGGTAGAAGACTATTAGATGTCACTATATACCAAATTTGATAGCCCTAGGCCGGATTGTTATGGACAAGAAATTTTTTGAAGTTTTCACAAAATAGGCCTTATATAAGCATATGTTCAATTGTGTGACCCTCGGGGCAGGGTCAAACTTGACCCCAGGGGCATAATTTGAACAAACTTGGTAGAGGACTATAAGATGCCACTACATACCAAATTTGGTAGCCCTAGGCCCAATGGTTATGGACGAGAAGATTTGTAAAGTTTTCACAAAATATACCCTATATAAGCATATGTTCACTTTTGTGACCCCCGGGACAGGGTCAAATTTGACCCCAGGGGTATAATTTGAACAAATTTGGTAGAGGACTATTAGATGTCTCTACATACCAAATTTGATAGCCCTAGGCCCAATGGTTATGGACGGGAGATTTTGAAAGTTTTCACAAAATAGGCCTTATTTAAGCAAATTTTCAATTTTGTGACCCCCAGGGCAGAGTCAAATTTGACCCCAGGGGCATAATTTGAACAAATTTGAAAGCGGTTCACCCCAGAAACATACCTAAGAAATTTCATCAGAATTTGACCAGTTGTTTAGAAGAAGATGTTTAAAGGAAAAGTTTATGCATGGATGCACGATGGACACAGGACCTTTGGCCAGTGGAGCTAAAAATCAAATTAAACATTTAGTTTTGATTTAAAATCAGTTTTTATATGCAAGTGTCTATTTCACTTATAAATTAAAACAGCATATTATTCATTATTGAAAAGATTATTCCAAGCTTGATGTCATATTTCAACTTTGCATAGTGTAGTTAATTGAACATTGTATTGAACTGTATGGGCAGCTATATTTTTTAATTTATGTATGTTGTATTATACAAAATGCATTATTTCTACCACAAGTAGACCATATAAGGCCTACTGCTACTAAATAGGCACTGGTATGAATTTGACACTGTTTTTGATGCTCATACAAAACTTTAATTATTACTACACTTTAGTATATTAAATATTTTCAAGTTTTTGTTCAACATTTTTTGCAAAAGAAAAGAGTGTCTTAATGCATTTGAAAATATACTTAAAACAAACTAAAAATGCATTTTAACATACCTTTTTCCTGGTAAAGTGTATTTGGGATGATAAAAAATACACTTGAAGAGTATTAATGCTGGAAAAATGCAGAAAAAAATACATTTGTTTCTGTTAGAAGTGTGTCTTATCTGCATTTTTAAGTGTATTAAATGCACATCAAATGCAGATAAATACAATGCCAATACTGTTACATGTATTGTAATGGACATAAAATGCACTTGTTCTTGTAATTAAATGCTTTAGTGTATTGAAATAACCTTTTATAACGTTTTAACAATTATAAATACCTTTTTATATAAATTTTCTTTTGAAATGTGACACTTAAATGATTTTTGCACCACTAGTAAGAGATATAATTTGTGCTCATAATGCTTTATCATTACACTACATAATATCATTTGTTGTATGAAAATTACCCGTAAAATTCATGTGAAAGCTCAAGAAATCAATAGCAGCGTGCTATACCCTGCTCCTTTTTACATGACTTGATGGTATTTAATCCCCAATTCTACATGGCTAAGGGAAAATTAATGTGCAGATTTGACAAATAAGTCTTAACTGGGATCCAATAGGCAGACTTTCATATTACTTGTATTTAATTTAAATCATGATCTGAATTGCTCTTTGGCAAATCTTTGTTGGTCACAGTATTCAACTGAATTTAGTTCACTTTGTAGTGATTATATTTTCTATATTTATCAGACAACATCTTTCTTCAAAAGTTTAACATGATTGCTTGGTTAATTTAGAAACAAGATCAATGCATCATAACATAAAATGAAAAAATGTGTAATAGTAAAAATGGCAGCAAAAAAGCACTAGATTATCTGCCTTAAATCTGAGACGATATGTTGATGTATTGGAATTTCTCATAAATAATGTGCTCCATAGTTGTATAATTGTATAGTCGCATGCATGAGTGGTGTCAATGTCACAATACCAATTAAAGCCTATAATTTACTAAAACAATTTGAAGTTTGATGTGAGTTTTTTTCAAGATCTGTTATATATAATTATATATACATGTATATATATATTGTTGAAAAGTTAACATGCAATAAGTTTACTGTAATTAAGTGACAAATAGTTTTACTGATTTGGTTGGAGGCATATATGCAGATATATCATGGTTTGTGCAGAGGACAGTAGCATAAACAAGAGCTGTCTCCGTAGGATGACATACGCCCCCGATAAACGCTTTAATAGAAGTTATGAGCATTTTTCAAAACCTAAATGCCGACCCTAAGTTCAAGGTCAAAGGGGTCAAAATTTGTGTGTGTATGGGAAGGCCTTGTCCATATACACATGCATACCAAATATGAATGTTACATCTGAAGCAACATAGAAGTTATGAGCATTTTTTCGAAACCTAAATGCAAAGTGTGATGGATAGACAGACTGACAGTGCGATCACTATATGCCCTCCTTTGGGGGCATAAAAATGTGTTTCACATTGTTTTGGTAAATGAGTAATGTAGTTAAAAGAACAGAATCATCAATTATAAAGTTATTGATTATAAAGTGTTGCTGGCATATTTGATGCATTCATCTAGCTATAAGAAGGTCCCTGTTTTATCCCCACTGGCACTGAGTGAGGGTTCTCAAAATCTTTAAACAATATGAATAACTACATATAGGGTCGAGAGCCTTGTTGATATGGGGGCTAAACACCTGAAATCAAAGCGACCCAGGTTAAAGGCCGAGGCCAAATAAATAAACCAGAGGCCGCATGATCCTGCTATACTCTGAACAAGTATTGTTTCTTCTCAGAAAACTGGCTTAAGTGTCTTACTAAGCTTTAGACTTTGAGTTTCAGAGCAATCAATCTAAAATAAATTGGTCAAATTAAATAATAATTTGTAAAAAATAAACATTCTGCACAAATTCAATTATTTACTTTACCTGTGTGCATGAATCATTTCAGTCTTGATGGTTAGTGAACTATGTCAAAAGCACCATAGCTATGAAACACTTGTTTTTTTTAATAGTGCAATGTTCCACAGAAATGATGCTGATGATTATTCTCCACGATGATGAATTCAATTATTAGATATATTTCTAAATTCCAATTCCACCAACAATTCGGTTATTTCACTACCAGTTCACATGCTTCATACACAGTTGAAAATAACACTATTTCACTCAACAACCGTGACACATGTACTCAATTTTTCAACTTTTCGCAATTAAAATTGTCTTCTACTGTTATTGTTGTTGTTGTACTTTTGAAAGTAGTTCGAAAGATGGCGACCATTAACCCAGAGATTGATTTATGAAATAAATCGTCTGCTGATCCAGAGTGAGATGGTTATATGAGTTTAAGGTCAATAGTGGTAAAATCCTATTCTATAAATAGAATATAAACAGTGCGCATTATTAACAGTTTCACGAGTCACTGCGTTTGAATTACGCCCACAAATCCTTTTGAATTTGAACGATGTAAGAGTTAAAGAATAGATTTTTTTCAGTTCTGTGCGTTACGGAGTATAGCACAGAACGTATGTCTAAACATAACGCACCGCACAAAACAGGTATATTTGCGGTTCGTTCATGCGTGTGGTTGTCACGTGAGTGATGGTCACTCAGGTGGACATAGGCGGGAATTTGCACGGGGTGTTCATTGTTTGGTCAGTTCTACGCTAGACTTCGATCAGTAAACTTGTGTTCGTCTACAAATCCTGCATCGTGTTGTCGACTTTAGCAGAACACAGGGTGTCCATACTGCAAGATTTGGAACGCATCATAGAAAAGATAAGTGCTAAAAGAAATGTAAATCTGTTAAATCCGTTATACTGAATCTCGAGCATAGTATCGAGTGTTACGAAGTAGTAACAGAGTTGAAACGATGTATATTTCAAGTAACAATTTCAGCACTAGAGAAAGCCGAGCAATTTACAAATAGAAATATTGATGGCACGTGACCGAAAATTCACAGGTCATTAATGGTAGAACACGACAAAAGCTTTCGAACTTACTGGGGAATAAATTGCTATTCTTTGTGGTGTTGTATACATTCTATATGTATATGTTTAAATGTTTTACGAGTCTGATGACGTAATGTTATTTGTAGAAATATACAAGGTAGAGGCGATGGCATATAAAAAGGCGGAAACATAACGCCACGCGGTGCTCTTGACGGGTCATATCAGAAGCCGGAAGCTTCATCTAACATCGCAACACAAGGTGCTGAAACTCAATTACCATTGAGACGCACTGGACTATGTTTCGCATGTGGCGAACCGGGTCATCGGAAAGGAGCAGCTGGCAGTTCAGCAAACAGCTCGACCAATAAGATAAGTTAATTATGTATAGAACCCCGTTATCAGAAAATGGGTAGTTTCGTGTTCGTCGGAAAACGTAACGTACAGAAAGTTCCTAAAATTCGAACGTGATCAAAAGGATCCAAGTATAGTTCGCCGGTAAGTTGAAGGAAGGCCAACGCGGTTAAGTAGCAGGAGACTACTGATAGTAAGTACATTTTCGATGTAGTAAATGGCGGTTATAAGTATATTTTTTCCGTCGGAAAACGGTAACGTACAAAAAGATCTGTCTTAATGTATCAAAAGGATCTTAGTATAAAACTGGATCAAAAGGATCATAGTATAGAAATTGTTGCTAGAAGCTCGCCGTTAAAAAGAACGAAAGCCCATGTAGCCAAGCTGTAGCAGGCTACGGATGGTTGTTACATTTAAGATGTAGTAAATTGCGGTTATATGTTTCCTTTTCCGTCGGAAAACGGTAACGTACAGAAAGAGATGAAAGGAGCAATTGATCAAAAGGATCATAGTTTAGAAATATATCAAAAAGAAAAAAAAAATCATAGAATAAAAAACCGGAAGTTTGTCGGTAAGTAGACTGAAAACCCACGTGACATTTATCCTGTTGTTAATACGCCCGTTAATACGTTTATAGTCGTATTTAATAAGAATGGGAGGCCTTGATATATTTAAAATTATTATTTATTTATTTGTTCTACTTTCGATATTAGAGGAGCGTATCATGATATTGATACATTCACAAACGGTGTGGTTTGAGATATCAAGAGAATAGCAGGCAGTGTTAGGTTGTTATAAGCTTATATTTGGCACGATAACGGACGATCATATATTTATTTATTTGTTCTACTTTCGATATTAGAGGAGCGTATCATGATATTGATACATTCACAAACGGTGTGGTTTGAGCTATCAAGAGAATAGCAGGCAGTGTTAGGTTGTTATAAGCTTATATTTGGCACGATAACGGCCGATCATATATTTACTAAAACTCGTTAAAACTAAAATGAGGTGTACTAGCATTCTTACGTCAAATTTACTTAAAATAGTTATTTGCTTTTGTGATGATGTGACAGTGTAGAATATGAAAAAAAAACAGTATATGCTAGTGACTAGACGAGTTTGGATGTTAACTGGCTGAAGAAACAGTATTTTGATTCCTTCTCAGAGAGTAGAATGGCTCGGGCATGTGATCGATATGCATAAAATGCAGTTTTTCATAATTAAAAACTGAGTAGCTAGGCTAGAAAAAAAGTATTGATTCGATGATCTATCTAATTTATCAAACGAAAGAAAAATTAGTACCAAAAGATAAATTAATAGCTAGTCTTGTAGGGCAGATAATTTCCTTTCAGAGGGTGATTGTTAATAAAGTTTGGTGATAACAATGCATATATAAAATTGCATTAATACCAGAGCTAGTTGGAAAGCTCCCGTTATTGTAACGTTGCAAGTTATTTACAAACTTAGATTATGGAAAGAAAGCACTAGGTAGTTAATCAACGGTGGAAAAGATTTCAAACACAATCAGTTGTTTTTGTGTAATATAGTTGCTGATGCAAGTACCACAAGTTATGGTTTATGGAGGTTTTATAGAAAGTTGTAGCTTTAATGTAGATATAGGCGAAATGACTGTCAAGCTAACGATTTTCATAAAAATAAAAAATAAAAAGCAAATTTATTTTCAACTTTGTTTTATTCCATTGACGGAGAGAGTAAAGATATGTACTCGTGATCTTTGAGACCCGAAAATGAGAAAATTGGAATGTACATGATCTTAATAAAAAGAGAAACCTGTTCCCGGAAGTGAACAGATTATTGACGAAAAAAGAAAAGTTATTCCTGGAAGTGATTACTATATTACACTGTTAAAATCAAGGAGGTACACTGCCAGTGTTTCTATAAACGAAACAGGTAATGCATATTGTGATTTAATATGAAGTCAATACATTAAGCCACCGGAAGTTGGTTTCAAAGATAAACCGGATAAGTATTCCGTCGTTCATCATAACGTAAGTAAAAATTTCTTATGATCAAGAAAATGCCTTGCATACGGCTAGAAAAGGTATGTTATTGCTCCCGGAAGTGAGCAGAAAGAGTTTGCTATGGTCCCCGGAAGTGGACATAGAGCCCAGTAGATTGCTCCCGGAAGTGAGCAGAAAATGTAGGCTATGGTCCCCGGAAGTGGACATAGAGCCCAGTAGATTGCTCCCGGAAGTGAGCAGAGATGCTCCATGAAGAGAACAGAGAGTATGCTATGGTCCCCGGGTGTTATGTTATATGAAATGTTTTAAATGCTTTGCAAAATTCGTACATCAAAGTGTATTCAGACAATAAAATGTAAAATCTATATTATTGAATGGTAGTCAAAATAAATAGCTTTAGATTTAAATATGTTGTGTGGATACTGGATTCAATGAAAAGAGGCAGTGGGTGCCTTAGTTCAATATGGGGAAACAATGTAAAATGGTTAGTTCAGAAATTAGGTTGGTATCAATCTGTATTAATAAGATGATATCGGAGAAAGCAAAATGCATCCTTGTTGTTCCAAAAAGGGGCAGTTCGCCTTATTGGCTAATGTTGATTTGTCATACGGACATTTAAGAGATATTGTGAAATATTGCAAAAAGTTTGGTAGAGACTGTATGATTCCAGGTTGTTTTGTTAACACTAGATTATCATTAAATAAGATAGCGTTAAGGTGCATATCACAATACAGTTATTGATGTATAGTACATATGTTTGACAGGAAATGTTTTGAGAGGTACTCTGAAGGAGCGATTAGAGGGCTCGGGCTTGCATGGGCTTCGAAGAGATTAGATGGCGGACAGAATGGCTAAGTAAATACTTAGAACAATCAAGAGCAGACAATACGGTGAAGAAAAGAATTCTTCATGTGCACATTTCAAATACTGTGAAGAAAATGTAGTCGCCATGCCAGCCTTACATATATCAGTAGTAATGTACATGGCTCAATTGATGGATCGAGGAAATCTAATAACGTTTTTTACATCTGTGTTTTACAGTATTAAATGGATCCATTCTATTAATAGTGTACATGATCCAAAGAAAGATTTAACAAACTGTTATAAGAAGCTTCAAAGCGTGTGTGCTTCAAACCATTTCACAAGAAAGATGTATCATGTACATGTGCATTCATTAGAGATGATACAAACATTGTGTTTGATATAAGGAGATTCCACTGTTTTCATTGATTGATCATTTTTGGGTTATGCATGTACATGTATCATGCATATTAACAAATTAAGTGAGTTTCATTGTAATGACCTACAATTAAAATCTGATCACTTTGGTATTAGTGTACGCCATTATAATACTGGCATGTATACGAATGGTTCGGATATTATAATTGCAAAATGTACAACTACAACTTCCCATGTGGCGTTTTATTAATAAATATGTAATTAGCAAATTGGTCAGATGAATCAAATGATTTTTTGTTCAAACCAGTTATTGGTTATGTATATGTAATTATTTAGACTAGCTAACGCCGAGGGCGTGTTTTAGAGATGTTTGAAGCGACATGGTCGATGGAAGTCTGATAGGGCTAAAGATGGGTACATTGATGATTCTCTAGACAAAAAGCTTTTTATCACTAGACAATTGAAATTATAATTGATTTGCGGTTCGAATTTAAAACCTTACTAACCTTTGTTTTTGTTCTATCGCAAGCCTTGTCCATTGCAAAACGTGTTGTGTTTTGTGCTTAGTTGTGTGAAGACTTTTCAGTTCTGTGCGTTACGGAGTATAGCACAGAACGTATGTCTAAACATAACGCACCGCACAAAACAGGTATATGTGCGGTTCGTTCATGCGTGTGGTTGTCACGTGAGTGATGGTCACTCAGGTGGACATAGGCGGGAATTTGCACGGGGTGTTCATTGTTTGGTCAGTTCTACGCTAGACTTCGATCAGTAAACTTTTACTTTTTTTTTAATTCGAACCGCATTAGAAGTAAATTGGCTCAAATGACATGTTATGTTTGTGTTACATAATGTTTAGTTACATGTTAATATTGGTTGTTTTCAGGTACAGTTTTCCAGAGTTATTTTACATTGGGCTTCTGATGAATTTTTATCTCTGGTTTTTACCCTGGCCATGAAAACGCCAATTAAGGCCACAATACTAGAAGTGATGTATACACATTATAGTTATAATTTGTTATATAATTTATAGATCGAAAATTGTCCTGTCAAGGTTGTACTACGATTGTACTTGATTGCTATATGATACGAACATGTAATATTCGTGGATGTGTGTTGTCAATAAACTGATCGCAAGCCTTGCCCATTGCAAAACGTGTTGTGTTTTGTGCTTAGTTGTGTGAAGACACGTTGTGTTCGGTTTTGTTAAGAAAAGTAAAACATATATTGAGTTTCTTCCATATGGTGTACACATGTATTTATCAAACGTTATTTTTCCCTTTGCATTGAAATATATTGCAAGAGATATTGGGAGTAGACAAATAACAGTAACATTTAACAAATATCAGTGTATACATACATAGACACGACTAACTGCATAGCTCGATACACTTATCAGACTTTGTAGGTGGTTTTTTTTTCGTAAAAGAAATAATATTATACATGGTATTCATTAAGCGAGATGACATAACCAATGTTATCAAAATAAGTTATATATTATTATATATATTATTTATTATATGTTATTTTCTATATACATTAACTTAAGTTATATATTATTTTATATATTATTTATTTTATATAATTTTCTATCTACAAAAAGCATAATCAACTTATATCATGCATAATGTTGGAGTAAACATGAAGAAAAACACAACAAAACTAGATTCGTCTCACCGGATCAGCAGCGGCAGGTTAGATCAATGCAGTGATCACACTCAGGCGAGGAAACATGTGTTAATTACGCTTGGCACGGAGTTCACGGAATTCACGAATCACTGTATCAATATTGTCATACAGGTCAAATTTAATGCGCTCTTGTCGTTTAGTTAGCGCGAACACAGAGCCATTGAAGAACCACGTTGACTCTATGTCCTTGTGGAGCTGAAGTCGGCTCATCAGTCCTGTATTAAGGGCGGTGACGTCATCCACCAGGCGGTGGCCAGCGTTCTTCATTTCTTTTCGCTTCCTCATCACTGCGCTTTTATCGTCGTTATTCCTGAGCTTTATGAGAACAGGTCTTGTCTGCCCCTTTTTAGTAGGGATTCGATGCATAGCAACGATCTGTTCTGGCTTGATATCAAGATTTTGTTGTAGAAATAAAGCTGTTATTTTTGCCGAGAGAGTTGGTATGTTTTCGTATTCGTCCTCTTTAACATCCATAATTTTTATATAGTTTTTTCTCGAATACTGTTCATTGTGATTGGATCTCTTGCTGTTTTCTTCATTTAACCGTGCGTTGTTATTTATTCGTTCGTTCATACTTTCTATTGCTGTTTTGTGTTCTTTTATTAATTCAATGTTTTTCTCGTAGAGCTTCGTTTTCAAATTGTAAGCTTTTTATTTGGTCAGCAAATTCTTTGGTTATTTCCTTCAAGCTATTTTCTGTGATTTTAATAAGTTTATTTTCAAGTTCCAGTTGGATATTTTGTTTCATTTTCATTAGAAATTCTTCATTTCGTTTTTCCATTTCATTCATTATTTTAGTTACTGTGCTTGATATTAATTTTTCAATGTCCTCTTTTTTAAGCATCTGTTCTCGCAGATCTGTTAGTGTCAGTTCCATGGTGTCCAACTGCAGTTTAATGGTGGCACTGTCATTGATGCTATCGTTGCTTACCTCTGAATTGTTACGTTTAGGCCGTTCGCTTCCTTTTGCAGCCATTTTACCAGCTGGCTGGTATTTAGATGATTTTGTAGAGTCTTTAGCACTCATAGCACTCATAGACAATCTAATTAGGTTTTGGTATTTGTGTTTTAGATATATATTCAGATGTATTTAGAGTTTATTTTGTATGTATTTTGTATGTACCGTTAGTAGTGACAGGTAAAAGCTGACAGTGCAATCAATTAGCCACAAGTCCCTGCTGTTTGAGTAAACACAGTTTATCCTCAATTATCTCCTATTATCTCCAATTATCTACCAGCTTATCCAATAACTGATCCAATATTACTTCTAATGAAACGAAATGTTTATTTTTAGCTCAGTATTCAAACAAAGGAGATTTTTGCTTTTTCATCTTTTTGCTACTTTTTTTACCAAAAAATTCTATGAAAATTAGTCCATTGCATAGTTCACATCATTCCACACATTTTCATATAAAAGTATCATTGTTTATCACTGCTTTGTCTGAGTATTTTGCAAAAACACAGGAGCTCACACTTTGTGACACATCACCTTGAAAAGTAATCCATTGCGTCAACAAGCGGAACTAGACAAAATGTGATCGTAAAATGTCCAGGCTTTGACTTTGGTAAACACCGTGATTACTAAAGGTGACAATATACTAAAAGATTTCCTACACAAATTCAATGTGAAAGCAATAACTTTAACTAAAAATAAAGTCAAACTTTTGCGCATAGACATCCCCATAACCATACCTTTTCTTAAAGAGCATTCCAAGACGCAATGATTTAAACAATAAAAAAGGGGGGTCATACGTTATGCAAGAAAGAACTCGACGCGAATCAGCGGTCACTGTTTTATGGCCATCTATTTACCGGCTTCGTACCAGTTGAGAAGGGTTTCCCGCCATCTGTCAAAGTCTCATGTAGTCTCCAACCTTCAAGCAAAAGAGTGAATTTCTGTTAAACATCAATGTTTTCCCTACCACTTGCACAAAGAATCATTCTAAAATAAAGCCATGGCAAGTGCCCCTACAGAGAATTGTGTCTTCTTATAAATGATGTTCATGTTTTTAGAGAGTATAGCATTGCACTCCAAAATATTTTAGTATATTGTAACCTAAAGTTGGAGGTAAGAAGTTAATGATATTTTTAGTTTGTTAATGCCTTTTTCCGTTTTACTTAAAGGGGCCTTTTCACAGATTTTGGCATTTTTCAACTTATTAATTAAATGCTTTATATCGATAAATGTAAACATTGGATCGTAAAAGCTCCAGTAAAAAATCAAGAATAAAATTAAATAAAGGAAAAAAACATTGCCCGGACGAGGTTTCGAACTTGTGACCCCTGGAGTCCTGCCAGAATCCTGAAGTAAAAACGCTCTAGCCTACTGAGCTATTCCGCCGAGTATACATACTTGACGTATTTTATACGCTATATAAGCAATCTTCGTAGTTTCACAAAATTTAACGACAAAAACAGAACTCTCCAAATTATTCAATCGTTTCGCGTTGCAACGCTTTATAATTTTTAGGTTTTAAAATCGTCAAAAGATGCATATAATGGCTATATAAGACCATGGTAAATGTTCAGTATTACGGTTTCCTCACAAATATCATAACTAAAACGAAAATTTGCGAATCTGAAACAACTTTTTTCAATTTTGTCAATTTACCAAAGCGTGAAAAGATCCCTTTAAGACAGCATTCAACTGTTAAACTTGTGCACGCCCTTAGCAGGATGGCATAGCGCATTACAATGCGCTTTCAAAGGGTGATTTTATATATGTTCTTTGATTAAATCTTTATGTTTTATATGCAAATATTTATTTTTGTTGTAATTTTGCTTGCAAATAAATGTGTGTTGTGTAAAGGTAAGTATATTATTATACCGTTTATTGAGTAGATTTGTATTTGATTGTATCTTTATGTTTTATATGCAAAAATGTTTGTGTGTAATATTGCTTGCAAATAAATTTGTTGTGTAAAGGTAAATTATTATACCGTTTATTAAGGAGATTTTTATGTTAATGTATTGTGTAATATTGTGTTGTATTTGAATAAATGTTTTTTGTGAATCATAATCAACAATGTATTATGTCATTTAATTGCATGTGTATACTAACTAAATACTTCAATTTATCGAATTTAGCAGAAAAGAAAAAAAAACATGTTGATTGATAACAGAAGAAAGGTGTCAATCAAAGGTGCAAAAGTTTCCCGGTTTTATTCACACCTATATATTACCATTGTGACGAACCCTCTACCCGTTTTCTACAGTAAATTCAGTGTGACGAAACTGCAGTGTGACGAAACCTACGTAAACCCTTTCAAATAAGGCTCGGATATAATTCGTATTTTAAACGCAAAATACGTGTAGAGTTCTCCCGGGGAGAGTTCTTGTATCGCAACCGTTGCGCTTTTTAAGTGTGCATGTTGTCCTATTTTTTTCTTTTTGTTAGTTCAACTTTTGGTACTGTATTCGCTCGCATGATGCCCTTTAGAGGAAACTTCTTTGTTTTCTTTATTAAAGCAGTCATTCATAGCCCCACGGTGCAAGTTGATGATGAATCTTACATTAATTTAGTTGAGTTTGAAGTTTTCTAGCGAAATCTTATCGCATTTCGATTAGGGCCTTCGCATTACGTTGAATTTGTCAAATGTTTCGTGCTCATTTGTTTCGTACCACTTTATATTTTTGGTTTTAACGAATAGTATTTCCATGTTCGATATGTTAAAAACACATTTACTAATGTAGTGATATAAGGTCACTTCAACAGCCTTGCGGTTGGGCTAGCTCTTTAGCGATGTGGTTAAAGTGTCTGACTACCACTCTTGATGTCGTGTGTTTAATCCTCGGCTTGAGCTCAGTATTTTCACATTAATGGCGATCATGCAAAAAAGAACTGTGAATGGGGAAATGGGTCGGAGCTGTTTAATGGTTTCTGGGAGAGCCATGCCGAGGAAAGACATGCTGTAGCGGGCGTGTCTGGGCCTTGAAACATTAAAAGGCGGAGGAGTGTAGTGAAATAAGGTCAATTCCATCAGCCTTGTTTTTAGGCTAGCTTTGTAGCAACGTGGTTAAAGTGTATAACTACCACTCTGGAGGTCATGGGTTCTATCCCCGGCTTGAGCTCAGTATTTTCACATTAGTAGTATATATATTTGTGGAATAGAATTCATAATAATTATTTTAGAGATATTAATAAGAATTTTACCATATTGTTAAAAGTTGAAACCATCAAATGTTGTTTCTTTTTCATTTTATTGTCAAATTTGTAAATCAAGCTGTTGTGTATTTCAGCAATTAACCTTCACATCTCTTTGTATTACGTCATCGCATCGCATGAATAACTGGTTATCTGCTGACAACTTTCTTTGTTCGTGTCAGTACAGTTCTATTTCACACCTATTTTGTTAAGACGCAAGAGAGAAGAAAGAATTTGAAATGCTATTAAAGGAGACAAGACCTCTTGAGGTATTAAACATGAGAGGCTTAACGACAAACTAATGGTGGTGGCGACAGGAGCAAAGAGTCAGTCAACCATGCTGATACAGAAAATATATTTTTTCTATGATCACTTGTGAATTAAAATCGATAATCCATCGAATCCAACATTTTTCTTTTTATTTTATGCTTTTTTTTTCACAGTTTATATACATTGTTAGAGAGTTTAGCTAAAGAAGTTCGCTGGGATAATGACGTCTTTTCATAACAAAAGACATCATTTCACAGTAAACAGTGAAAATTATCGATAATTTTCACTGATGATTTTCACTGTATGAAACAGTGAAATTATCAGTTTTAATTCACCAATATATCTCTATAAACCACTGGAAAGCATAAAATAAAAAGTTATAATTCAATTCATGCGTCAGCATGGTTAGAAAAACATAAATTATTTCCTTGACACTTCAGAAAAATTGCGGCTGATTGTGTTTTGCAATTCTTTAACACAATTTTGTAATTATCAGACATAATTTGCTGTCAAATATCAAAGTTTTGGATCATATTATTTTCAAGGACTATCAAGTAATGTATACATCGCGTGAAATTTGTATGCATGTTGTAATTGTTGCATTTTTATTGCATTTTGCTTAAGAATTGATGTTCTAACTGAAATAATTCGCTTGCAGAATAAATCTGGTTATTTTTTATTTTTTTAAATCAAAGGAACCAAATACTACAATAAAAAGTACCGGTAATCTGCTGTGCTAATATAACATATACGATGCAGATGCTTATAAATTAATAAAAAAAATTGTAACTTATTGTAATAAACAGACTGATTTCAGGGTGATGAATCAGGGGTTTTTTTTACTAAGAAAGTGACGCCGATATTCGGCGTCTTCCCCTACCAGAATTTTTCCCCTAAAAATACCATTTCCCCTCCAAAAATATAATTTTTCACCAAAATATAATATTTTACCCTCAAGAAATTTTTTTTTTCTTTTGGGAAGTCGACGCTTATCCAATTTGTACCATGTACAACGATCTCTCTCTCTCTCCCGACGAACACTCAAATCTGGGAATCCCAGTGATTCTATATATAGCTCTTAAATTACGTCATGGAAACCGGGCAACTAATCGTATTAATCATGTGACTATTTTACTGGATTCCGGTCTTGCGCGAGAAGGGTGTTTCGTCAATTAATTACCGGAAACCAGTCGAATTTTCATCCGGGTTATGTGAAAGCCAAGATATAAACGTTAAAACAGAAAAAGTCTCACAATTGGCGTTCATACACGAACAAAATAAAACGTTCGGACTCGGAAAATATTAATTGCGTTGACGTATTTTTTAAGAATGAATCATCAAAAACCGTTGAAACCCAGCAGGATTCGGAGGTACATGTAATCAACATCGATTAATACTGTCGGATTATTGTGAAAGTGAAAGTAGACAATCGGCAGCTGCTGCACCTTTCCCTTCCAATACTGTAGCAGATCTAGATCGTCAACCCATTCATCATGAAATTGAAATCACAATATTGACATCGTTCCCCGGCCCAAGTTGAAAACATTTCCCATTATTAGATCTACCCCTGCAACTTTATTTAGGACTTTGACTTTAATATCATACTTGTTCATGTGTGTAAGAACAAAAAGGTCAGAGACATGACTCTTTTTCTAAAAAAAACCTGAAGTCTGTAGGTCAGTTATAGACATTGAAATGAACAGTTTTTATTTTTTCCCCAAATATGTCTCTTTCGCGCTCGATTTTCCCCTTTTACCCAGCGTCCAGCGTCTTCCCCTTTTTCTAAAAAAAACCCCTGTGAATGTCCCACATATGACAAAATTCAACTTGAGTGGGCATCCACGACCAAATGCTGGAAAAAGCTTCAAACAGACAGCAGTGTATTCTGTCTTCAAGGTACTGGGCTTGCACTAACTGTACATTAAGTGAGTATTATGTCAGTATTTGCTCATTATTATGTATATCACTTATGGGAAGTATCTAATTTTCGGGGCCTATTTGAATTTTAAGACTTATGTCTTGTTTAATTTACCCCAGATAGTTATCCTACAGAACAATATCAGACCAATCATCATGCAGGGTAAGCCTATCAAAATTAGACTTTTCAGTCCATTTCCTGTTGTCAGATCCCAATGTATATTGATTATAAATTCACTTTTATCATAATTTGAATGTAAATAACTATTTACTATAGACCTTTTCATGACTTTTTATGCCCCAGATATGGTGGCATATAGCAGTTGAACTGTCAGTCCATCTGTCTGTATGTCAGTCTGTGCGTTAGTAAAAAAAACTTACATTGGCCATAACTTTTGCAATATTAAAGATAGCAACTTGATATTTGGCATTCATGTGTATCTCATGGAGCTGCACATTTTGAGTGGTGAAAGGTCAAGGTCGTCCTTCAGGGTCAAAGGTCAAAAAACAAAATCCAAGGGAACAAGGTTTTAAAGGGAGATATTTTCTTTTTTATATCATTTGGCAGGTACAGATCATTTTCACAAGGGATGTAATATTTTGAAAAGGGATATAAAAAAAAATGAATTCAAAGCAGCGCAGTAGTTTCTGACAAACACATCTCTTGTTTATTCTGTAGAGCACATATTAACAGTATACCTCATACCAAAAAGGACCCGGAGGCAGTGCATGGTGTTCAATATTCTCAAATATGCGCCAGAAAGGAAAATTGGAGTGTGTTGAAGACTTGAACAAACAATTTGAAAACTGGACTCTGCTAAGCCTGGCAGTCTGTGGCTGGTGACATGTTTTATTTTTTAACTTCTTGTACAAAAAAGACCAGTTATTTATTTTTATACGCCTGTATAAAATACGGGACGTATTATGTGAAACCCCTTGGCGGGCGGCGGGCGGGCGGCGGGCGGAAGGCATCACTTTGTCCGGACTCTAATTCAAATTGTATTCATCCGATCTTCACCAAACTTGGTCAGCAGTTGCATCTAGTTGATATCTAGGCCAAGTTCGAATATGGGTCATGCCGGGTCAAAAACTAGGTCATAGGGTCAATAAGTGCATTTTCAAAGGGGCCACTTTGTCCGGACTCTATTTCAAATTGTATTCATCCGATCTTCACCAAACTTGGTCAGCAGTTGCATCTAGTTGATATATAGGCCAAGTTCGAATATGGGTCATGCCGGGTCAAAAACTAGGTCATAGGGTCAATTAGTGCATTTTCAACGGCGCCACTTTTTTTTGCTTATTTCCAAAACAAATACATCAATCATCAGTGTATCATCTCCAATGGCACACGAATCGGGCGTATATTGCTCCGTCATGCGGCGCTCTTGTTGTGAATTGTTTTTGTTTTGTTGTTGTCTTAATTTAAGTGTTTTTAGCTCAGCTGTTTTCGGAGAAAACTCATGGTATTTTCATAGCCAGCTCGTTGTCAGGCGTCTGCAGTTCATGTCGTGCTAAAACCTTAGCATTTGCTCTTTTACCTACAACTTCAACCTACTTCAGCTGCACCTTGATGAGTACTACACGCCATGTCCATTTTGGGGTCACTAGGTCAAAGGTCAAGGTCACTGTGACCTCTAATATAAAAGTTTATCATAGTCTTTAAAATCAAAGTGCTTCCACCTTCAACTTTGAAACTTCATATGTAGATGCAACTTAATGAGTTCTACATGCCACACCCATTTTTGGGGTCACTAGATCAAAGGTCAAGGTCACTGTGACCTCTAATATAAAACTTTAAAAGGCTTTACAATCAAAGTGCTTCCACCTACAACTTTGAAACGTTATATGTAGAAGCACGTTGATCAGTTTTACTTACACATATCTACAGATGCATAGTCTCTGAGATGCGTTTTTCTCCCCACTTACCTTTCTTCCTTTTCTTCTGACAAGCTTTCATTTATTTAAATCTGCACCCACAGCTGAGCGTTGGCATCCGCTATGCGGTGCTCTTGTTTAAATTTAGGAAAGTGAAACTTGGATAATTTAATTTGTATAATTTGAAAAATTTGTAAATTATCTGTTTACAATTTTGAATTACCCTAGTTGCTATTATTGTTACCATGTACTCTAGGTAGTTCTATTTATAGACAAAAAAGTAGCCACAGGATAGCAGGAAGGTAGCCAGAAAAGGTAGCCGCTACTAGTTAGCCAGAAAAGGTAGCCGAAACAGGTAGCCGAAAGGTAGCTAGAAAAGGTAGCTGCTACATAGCCGCTACTAAGTAGCTTGAAAACTAATTTGCATACGAAATTCTAACTAGCAGGCACTCAGCTGCCACAGGTAGTGGCTGAGTAGCCGCTAGGTTGCAGCTAGGTAGCCGCTATAGGTAGCCAGAGGCCTTAGATTTCTGTACGTGAATGCTTCTACCAAGGGTGTCTGCGTTAATTGAACACAGCATCTTATTTAATCATAAAGATGTGAAAAGGGTGATTTCTTTAATAAGTGTGTGTTTTTTTCACATATCTTAATGTTTCCACATGTGAATTGGTTTGCTTTATTGTTGATTTGTTCCCATGTTTTTTCACATATCATCATGTGTGGAATCTGAAGACACACTTGATTGTTCCTCTCAATACAAATTTTAAGATGTGAAATGGATGATTTTCCTTCAGGTTTTTTTTTCACATATCAAGTTTCTTCATGTGACATTGGTTTGCTTTATTGATGATTTTTTTTCCACATTTCTTCACATATTATCATCATGTGTGTAACTGGTGTCAACAATGCAACATATAAATGCTACATGTAGTTTAATTAATTGGTGGTAGTCTGCACATTAGGTTGAATGTAGTTTTAAGCAATCCTGACATTTATTTCCAATATTTGACGTATCCTTTATTGCTCTACATGTATCTACCAACTCAGACATGATATAGATATGATACTTGGCAATATTATTAACCCTTTCAGTGCGGGAACCGAATTTTAAAGGCCTTTGCAAACAGTTTGGATCCAGATGAGACGCCACAGAACGTGGCGTCTCATCAGGATCCAAACTGTTTGCTATTCTGATAGTATTCTTTGAAAAAAATCGAAGAAAATGCTTATTTTAGAAATTCAGCAGACGACATTTAAGCAGACGACAAATTTCCCAGCATGCAAAGGGTTAAGCTGTGTCTTAATATTTCTAATGTTCTTATTTTTGTTAATGAATGTAGGGTTTAAAATTCAAAAGAAGTTCATACCATATATTTCTCATATCTTTCAGCATACCGCATTACTTTAATAAGAAATAAATATGTCAACATCGGTCTTGCTTTATTCAATCTGACCTTACATCTTGAAATAATTTAAAATACCATGACAATGAATATATTCACTTGCTGGATTCCAGAAAAAGTGGAACATTATCAAAATACTGTTATATCTCTGAACCCATGAAAAATGGAATATCGGATTATTTATGATAAATAGGAAACAATTCAACCTGCCTTTATGCTAAGGCTTTATTTTATCTCTAATGCTCCTGTCTATGAAAATACTGCAATGTCTTATAAGGATACCTATTGTAATTAGAGTTAATTAACCAGGTTTTCCGAAGGAAAAAACTGGTTATTAGATTGGCGAATGCGGGCGGGCTGGCTGGCTGGCTGGCTGGCGGGCTGGCTGGCTGGCTGGCGGAATAAGCTTGTCCGGGCCATAACTATGTCGTTCATTGTCAGATTTTAAAATCATTTGGCACATTTGTTCACCATCATTGGACGGTGTGTCGCGCGAAATAATTACGTCGATATCTCCAAGGTCAAGGTCACACTTTGAGTTCAAAGGTCAAAAATGGCCATAAATGAGCTTGTCTGAGCCATAACTATGTCGTTCATCGTCAGATTTTAAAATCATTTGGCACATTTGTTCACCATCATTGGACGGTGTGTCGCGCGAAATAATTACGTCGATATCTCCAAGGTCAAGGTCACACTTTGAGTTCAAAGGTCAAAAATGGCCATAAATGAGCTTGTCCTGGCCATAACTATGTCATTCATTGTGAGATTTTAAAATCATTTGGCACATTTGTTCACCATCATGGGACGGTGTGTCCCACGAAAGAATCACGTCAATATCTCCAATGTCAAGGTCGCCACGACTAAAAATAGATTTAAACAAAAAAAAAAACTTACAAAGGGGGTTAATTTTTTTTGGTCATTTCAAAAGTTCAGTTTGAGTTTTCTCCCTTTATCAGATTTTTTTTTCACAATGAAAACCTGGTTTTGTGACAATTTTGTCCCTTGTTATAGTTTTTATGCCCCAGATCGAATGATCGGGGGTATATGTTTTTGGCCTGTCTGTCATTGTGTGTGTCTGTCCCGTCATTGTGTGTGTCTGTCCCAAAACTTCAACCTTGGTCATAACTTTTGCAATATTGAAGATAGCAACTTGATTTTTGGCATGCATGTGTATCTCATGGAGCTGCACAATATGAGTGGTGAAAGGTCAAATATATGGCTTTAAAGCGGCGCATTAGGGGGCATTGTGTTTCTGAAAAACACATCTCTTGTTATTGAAAGAAATGCTTTTAGTTTTATGTAAATGTTCTGAAGTGGTTAGAAACAAGGAATGCAAAAATAGAATATGCTCACTTATGAAACATGTTTACATCAAGAAGTTATTTTATCTTTCAAAATCGCGTAGACAAGAAACTGTTGTGTCAAAAGTATTCTGTGAATGGAGCTTCAGAATGTGAACACTTATGATACATGTATGAATAATGAAGTTATTCCATCTTTCAAAATAACATAGTCATTATTGCCTCAACACTGGATACATGTTTTTATTTAATAATACTAATATATACTCATGTGTTAACTGCAGGTCCAAGTGCCCAGTACAGATTCATTTGTCAGATCTGCGCTCGTGGATTCAAGATTCATAACGACCTGAAGCGTCACATGAGGATCCATACTGGAGAAAGGCCGTTCTCCTGCGCTGTTTGTGGCAAGAGTTTCAACAGGGAGAGTACACTAAAGACACATTCTATCGTGCATCTTAATGTGTACTCTTAGATTGGAAGGAACCTTTATGGAAAGAAAATGCTTAAAAGTCACACAATTGTGCATCCTAAAGCATAGTTGGATTGGTATGGACATTTAGTAAGAGAATGCTTAAAGGGCAAGCAATTGTGCATCCTAAAGAATAGATCAGAGAGGCTGTGACAATCATCTTCAATATCAGCAGTTCTGAAAAGTTGTTTTACTCTCAGTAGAGAACTTTGTGAAAATGCAATTATTTGAAGTGGCAAATGGGACTTCACCAGTTAAAAAAAATATTATTCTCATAGAAAACCCTTTACCACACAGACAATCATGTTTGTAGTCCCTAAGAAATTTAAATAATAATTAATGACATTTCTTACCTGATTACAGGTTAAAAGTCTTCATTTCCAACCCTAGTTTACTGATGAGCAGCAAACAGCATAAAACCTGAGCAGACTGCAGTTACTGACAGGGTGTTCTGGTTTTATGCTGGTATCATATAGCCATTTTAAATGTTCTTCTCATCGGAGAGGGTTAATATAGACTTCCTGGGTTCTGTGTGTCAAAGCAATGATATAAAGAAAGAAAGGGGACTTCAGCTGCTTTTAAACACTTTTATTCTCATAGTTAACCCTTGATCACTCAGAAGCAAGCTCGAAATGTCTATTTGCAACCAGCATAAAACTATAACAGGCTCTTCAAGTTTATGCTGTTAGCTGCTCATCAGTACCATTGTTGGAAAAAGCAGTCTTTTAAACTTGATCAAGAAAGAAAGGTTGTTATTTTAATTTCATTTTCTAAGGGACTACACATAGGGAAACAATGGTTCTGTGCTGTAAAGGGCTAACAACAGAATGTCTGAAGTGCAAAATATAAAGACACATTCTGGTTGTTAAGCATGTGTTTTTGTGCACAGTATGTTGAATATAAAAGTTACTATTTTAGACATGCACTGTTGTTTTCCGAACTTTGTGCATGGTCTGCAATACAAACTCAGACACACAAATGTAAATGTTTGATGTTACCTACCAGTGTCTAATCATCTTAATAAATGTATTGTGTTTGTAGTTATCCACGCCGAAAAAAAATTCGGAGGGGATATAGTAATTGGTTCTGTCCGTCTGTCCCTCCGGCTGAAACTTTGTCAGGAGCATAACTCCAAATCTATTCAATGGATTTACTTTAAACTTAGAATATAAACAGATGGCAACTAGGAGAAGTGGAGTGACCAAGAACCATAACTCAATCTACCTTAGTTTTTGAATTATCTCCCCTTTTATATAACTTTAAAGTAAATTTTTGTCCAGAGCATAACTCTAAATATACTAAAGGGATTTTCTTGATATATAAACAGATGGCAACTAGGAGAAGAGTAGTGACCAAGAACCACAACTCTATCTACCTTAGTTTTTGAATTATCTACCCTTTTATATAATTTTAAAATAAATTTTTGTCGGGAGCATACCACTAAATCTACTGAAGGGATTACTTAAAACTTAAAATATAAACAGATGGCAACTAGGAGAAAAGCAGTGATCAAGAACCACAACTCTATCTACCTTAGTTTTTGAATTATCTCCCCTTTTATATAACTAAAGTAAATTTTGTCCGGAGCATAACTCAAAATCTATCCAATGGATTTACTTAAAACTTAGAATATAAACAGATGGCAACTAGGAGAAGTGCAGTGACCAAGAACCATAACTCTATCTACCTTAGTTTTTGAATTATCTCCCCTTTTATATTACTTTGAAGTAAATTTTTGTCTGGAGAATAACTCTAAATCTACTGAAGTGATTTACTTGAAACTTGAAATATAAACAGATGGCAACTAGGAAAAGTGCAGTGACCAAGAACCATAACTCTATCTACCTTAGTTTTTTTTAAATTATCTCCCCTTTTATATAATTTTAAAGTAAATTTTTGTCCAGAGAATAACTCTAAATCTACTGAAGGGATTTACTTGAAACTTGAAATATAAACAGATGGCAACTAGGAGAAGTGCAGTGACCAAGAACCACAACTCTATCTACCTTAGTTTTTTAATTATCTCCCCTTTTATATAATTTTAAAGTAAATTTTTGTCCGGAGCATAACTCTAAATCTACTGAAGGGATTTATTTGAAACTTGAAATATAAACAGATGGAAAGTAGGAAAAGTGCAGTGACTGAGAACCATAACTATCTGCCTTAGTTTGTGAATTATCTCCCATTTTAGATAATTTAAAGTAAATTTCTGTCCGGACCATAACTCTAAATCTACTGAAGGGATTTACTTGAAACTTGAAATATAAACAGATGGCAACTAGAAGAAGTGCAGTGACCAAGAACCACAACTTTATCTACCTTAGTTTTTGAATTATCTCCCCTTTTATATAACTAAAAAGTAAATTTTTATCAGGAGCATAACTCTAAATCTACTGAAGGGATTTACTTGAAACTTGAAACTTAAACAGATGGCAAGTAGGAGAAGTGCAGTGACTAAGAAGCATAACTCTATCTACCTAAGTGTTTGAATTATTTCCCTTTATTTAATTTAAAAGTAAATTTTTGTCCCGAGCATAATGAATTATCTCCCTTTATTTGTTTTTACAAATATTATTCTACTCTCTAAAACAAATGTCGTCATACAAGCAAACACATTTCGGCGGGGATTTGGCACTACTGTGACAAGCTCTTGTTGAATTTATGGTTTAAGTATCATACAATTTATTTTTCAGACTGTGAACATATCTTTTGTGTATATGTTCCGTTTTGTGCCTATATTGTTCCGATCCAAATAACAAGAAATAAAAAGAAATTTGACCCAACTTGCTTTTTGTTTTGACCTTTTATCTAGAAGACTTTAACTTTTCATTAAATGCTGTTACAATGAATACTGTTTTAGATCCTATACTGGAACGGATTTCAACAAAATTAAAAACTAGCATAAATACTGGTATATTATAATTTATTTTATGACATGATCATGAACAAAGTTTAGTGTATGAAAAGAAAAGAAAGCGTCGAAAAGTGGGTCAATAATAGACATCACACGTATTTTATTGTCAGCCAGCTAGAAGACTGCCTGATTGTCTTGCTTTGTTTTGTGTTTTTAAATGTGCATGCAAATGCTATTCATTTAGAAGTAACATTTATGTTAATAATGAAGTCTATACCATTTCAAAATGTAATATTTTTCGTCATGTTTATAACTGCAGGTCCGATTCCCCTGGAGAACAGATACGCCTGCCAGTACTGCTGTAGAGGCTTCAAGATTCACAATGACCTCATGCGTCATACTCTGATACACACTGGAGATTAACCTTTCACATGCGATGTGTGTGGAAAGAAATTTAATGTTTTTCTTAATTTTATAACTGCAGGTCCGATTCCCCTGGGGTACAGATACACCTGCCAGTACTGCGGTAGAGGCTTCAAGATTCACAATGACCTCGTGCGGCACACTCTGATACACACTGGAGAGAAACCTTTCACATGCGATGTGTGTGGAAAGAAATTTAACCGCAAAAGCAATCTGAAAACGCATTCTCTTGTGCACCTGAAATTATAAATATGGGATATATGTCTTAGAATCATGGGATGTTAAGTGTTGGGTCGATTACAGTGTCTAAGAGTCAGTGGTAACAATAATCTGTCATGCATCTCAAGCTGACATCTGGGATTTAAAACTGGGTCACTGACTGTTACTGTCTTTTTTTTAGCTCATCTATTTTGTTAAAAAAAAATATGAGCTATTTTCATCACTTTGGTGTTTTGTGTTTGGTCCACTTTACCCCTAAAGTATCATAGATATTGCTTTCATACTTGTAACACTCGCAAACTATCATAAGGGGACAGTAAAGGAAAAGTTACATAACTCTGGTTGTCATTTTTACGAAATAATGGCCATTTTTTGACTTAGTAACTTTGAATATCTAGTTAAATTTTGTGTTTAGATCCACTTTACTGCTAAAGTAGATTGCCTTCAAACTTCAAATACTTTCATGCTTTCATGAGGGTACTGTACCTGGCAAGTTGATTTTTGTCTTGACCTTTGAATGACCTTGACTCTCGAGGTCAAATTATTAAATTTTGCTAAAATTGCCATAACTTCCTTATTTATGATGATTTTTTTTTTGTATTTTTTTAAATACTGTCCAACCATCCCACCCAAGAATCCCCCCCCCCCCTCCCCCCCAAAAAATTGCATTTTTTTGCATTTTTAAAAGAAAATTTAATAAATTACCAAACCCCACACCACTCCACCCCTCCTTCCTTTGTGATTGAAATTGAGATAGGTCCCTTCACCTTTAAAAAGAAAAATAGATGAGCGGTCTGCACCCGCAAGGCGGTGCTCTTGTTACATTTTTACGATGGTTATCTTTTGTGTCAGAAATCAAATTGATCTTAGACATATGGTTTTTATTAAACATTTGGTTACAATGCAAACTCTTAATAGTTTAATATTTGGGTCTGTGAATACAAGACTGTTTACACTTAAGTCAAATTGTCTAGTGCATCTTGATAAGAATTAAAATATGTTATATTCTGAGGTAATTCATAGTGACTTAAAGTTAATGTGTGCTATGATGAAATTGAATCTATATTGTTTGCTTAACAGTTGTGTTTCTTACAACTGATTGCTGTGTTGTCAATATCATTCCCAGGGATATTTGTGAATAAAAGTCATTCAAATTGCTAAGATATGCCTGTATTGCATTATTTTTTGTTGTGTTTCAGAAGCTCACCTGGGCCCATGGTGAGCTATTGCGGCATTTCTTTGCCCCGCCTCGTCCGTCGTGCATCCTCAACTTTTAAGCGTTACCTCTCCAGACACCACATTTTGCATACAATCTTTATGAGACTTGGTCAGAATATTTTTCTTGACAATATCTATAATGATTTTTAAATCTTAGCCTGGTGAATCCAAAAACTAGGTCACCAGGTCAAATCATAGAAAAACCTTTTGACCATTTGAGAGACTTCATTTTTTACTCAATTCTGATGGAACATGGTCTGAAAAATTGCCTTGACAATATATAGGTCCAGTTTTAAACTGGACTTAGTGCCTCTAAAAACTAGGTCACTAACAATGTTGTGTACATGTTATGCATACTTTTATCATGTTTATACTTTCAGCGCATTTGATTAGTAATTTTTTAAATATCTTTTAGCTGTTTATATTGGCTTTGTAGACACAAATATTTTAGCTGTTAATATAGAAACGTTGTATTGGCTCTAGGATTTTGAAAGAATTTGAATTCCGATTCAATGTCAACAACCTGTTCCTGTTTTCAGATGTATCTAAATGGTTGGGAACTGGGGAAAGAGAGGACGGCCAGTTGGACGAAGGTGAACTATTCTTCTTAAAGTCTAAACCTGCAGGCCCGTCTACAGACGGTGAACTAGCCACTTCAGATGTTTCTGATAGCATAGCCTTGAGCGAATTTAGCCCCCTGGACATTGCTGACAGCCAAGCCGTGAGTTTTCCTATTAAATTATTGCATTTGTTTCTAAGTTATACACACAAGTTTTGTTACAATAAACTTGTATAAGGTGTGAAAATTTAGACTTTCATTGTGTAGTGAGTTAATAAATGTCTGACAGAATTAGGATCCATTTCAGCTGTGCAATATAGGGAATACTATTCGAATTGTTGCCTTCATATCAGTTTAATATTAGTTAGTGAAGATAAGACATCCAAATCAAAAAGCCTTGGCAAGTTGTTAAGGCTTTCATTGAAAGCAAAAAAAAAATGGAATCGAAAGTTGTACTGTTGATCCCATCATGTTTGCATGTTTTAAAGCACTTTACTGCACTAGTTTGCGTTTTTTTAACAATGTCAATGTGATTATACATCTACCTTACTTCTATGGGGTGTTATTTTATTTAAGCATCAGAACAAGTGTAATGATACACAAATACATTTAGTTTCTCTTGCCACTATGTTCTATGTTTTATTAAGTTATCTTAAGCACAATCTTATCTTAAGATTGTGAAATCTTTTTTTTAATTGAATAGTTTATACATTATTAAACCTTTCCCTCATAAGAAGCAAAGTAAAAATGGCTTTTGCAACCAACATAAATTCAGAATAGCCTGCGAGTAACTTGCAGTTTGTTAAGATTTTATACTGTTTGCTGCTCATCAGTATCTCAGGGTTAGAAATGAAGCTTTTAAAATTTGAATCTAGTAAGAAAGTTCTTCAATTAAATTTAACTTTCTAAGGGACTACAAAGGTGTACAAATACGTATCTAAGGGGTAAAGGATTAAATTTATTAATTAATCAATATTTCTTGGATATTCTTGTTTTTAGATATTCCCATGTGAGTTGTGCGGAAAAATCCTCAGGCACAAGCGCTCATTGAATAAACATATGCTTTCACACTCGGATAGTTTTCAAGACCGATTTGTCTGCCAGCAGTGTGGTCTAGGCTTCAAGAAAAACAGTGACTTTGAACGTCATCTTCTCACCCATACTGGAGAAAAACCATTTGAATGCGAGGTGTGCGGGAAAAGATTTAACCGTAAAGGCAATCTAAAGTTGCATTTCGATAAGCACTTTCCCAAATAGAATTGTGGTACCACCTTGAGCTATGGGGTATAAAATGTCAAATAGAACTATTCGATATAAAACCTTAAATAGAACTATTGGATATACAACGTGAACTTTGGGATATAAAATGGTAATTGATCTTTTGGATATAAAACCTGAAAAAGAACTACATGTATAGGATATACAACGTCAAATAGAGCTATTGGATGTAAAACCTGAAATAGAACTATAGGATATGAAACGTCAAATAGAATATGGGATATAAAATGGAAATATAACTATTGGATATAAAACGTGAAATGGAATTATTGGATATACATCGTCAAATCGAGCTATGGGATATAAAACGTGAAATATAGCTATGGGATAAAAAACGTGAAGTAGAACTTAGGATATGAAAGGTCAAATAGAACTATGGGATATTAAAAATCAAATAGAGCTATGGGGTATAAAGCGTGAAATAGAGAGCTATGGAATATAGAAGGTCAAATGGAACTATGGGATATAAAACGTGAAATAGAGCTATTGGATATATAACGTAAAATAGAGCTATGATGAATAAAACATCAAATAGAGCGATGGGATATAAAACATGAAATAGAACTATTGGATGTAAAATGTGAAATAACACTATCGGGTATAAAACATGAAATAAAACTATCAGATATAAAGCGTAAAATAGAGCTATGGTGTACAAAACATCAACTAGAGCAATGGGATATTACACGTGAAATAGTACTATTGGGTACAAAATGTGAAATAGAACCATCGGATATAAAACATGAAATAAAACTATCTGATATTTAACGTGAACTAAAGCTTTGGGATATAAATGTGAAATAGAGCTATGGGTTATAAAACTTGAAATAGATCTATTAGGTATATAACATCAAACAGAAGTATGGGATATGAAACGTCAAATAAAAATATGGGATATAAAACATGAAATAGCGCTATTGGATATAAAAGGTCGAATAGAGCTATTGGATATATATTGTCAAATAAACCTATTGGATATAACATGTGAAATAAAGCTATGGGATATAAAACAGCAAACATAACTATGGGATATAACATGTGAAATAGAACTTATGAATATAAAACTTGAAATACAATTATTGAATATAATACTTGAAATAGAGCTATGGGGTATACAACATGAAAAAGAACTATGGGATGAAAAACATGAAATAGAGGTATGGGATGTATAAGGTCAACTAGAACCCGCTGATATAAAGTTTAATAGAAACCAGGGAAATAAAAAATCAAATAGAGCTACGGGATAAATAATCTCAAATATGACCCTGGGATATTAAATGTAAATTGGAAATAAATAATTAAATAGAACTGTGGGATATAAAAGATTGAATATAACTGTGGGATATAAAAGGTCAAATAGAACTGTGGGATATAAAAGGTTAAATAGAACTATGGGATATAAAACGTCAAATAGAACTGTAGGGTATAAAAGGTAAAATAAAACCAAGGGATATAAAAGGTTGAATAGAACTGTGGGATATAAAAGGTAAAAAAGACCTGTGGCATATAACACGTCAAATAGAACTATGGGATATAAAAGGTTAAATATAACTGGGAAATAAAAAGTTAAATAGAACTGTGGGATATAAAAAGGTTATATAGAACTGTGGGATATAAAAGGTCAAATAGAACTGTGGGATATAAAAGTTTAAATAGAACTTGGATATAAAAGGTTAAATAGAACTGTGTGATATAAAAGGTTAAATAGAACTGTGAGGTATAAAATGTTGAATAGAATTGTGGGTTATAATGCGTCAAATAGAACTGGGATATAAAACGTTGGGTCAATGACTGTCACTAACAGCCAGTGGTAAAATTGCTGAGGTAATTAATCCGTCTTGCATCTCAAGCATACCTTTTGGATTTAGAACTGGGTCATGGACAAGTTTTGACTTAGAACATGGTTTCAATGGAATCACATTCTCTGGCATTTTAACGCCAACTCTTAACATTTCAATGGCTCAGCGTGAACAAGAGACAAAATAACAATTGCAATCAAATATATTTTTAATGCAAAATGTCAAGAATTCAAAGATGTTAAATTATTACGTCCGTGACATAAGGTAACTGTGTGCTAGGATGACATTGAATGGATCTTTGCTTCAAGTCATGAGAACATTTATTTCAGTGTTCAACTAGAGCTGTGGTAGCATATTGACTGTATATCGTTTACAATGATTTTCTTGATATTAACTCTCACTAAGAATGACTTGAATATTGGATGTTTTGTAAGTTTTGTGTAAATTTGAAATCTAAAAAATTGTTTGTTGTGTAAAGTTGTATTTGTTTTGTTTACATGTAAAATCTGAAATTGGTAGCGTAACATTTGCATTCCTTACAACTGATTGTTGTTTGTTGTCATTTGATTGTGACATAAAATTCTGAATTAATTCATATTGCGAATGTATGCCTGTACTGTTATGTTATTGTGTTTTATTAATTTACCTGAGCTCATTGTGAGCTATTGTTGTCTTTTGTCATCTATTTGTTTGTTGTCAACTTGTAGTGCATTTACGCTCAAGAAGGCACATTTCTACAATGCGTTCAAATCTTGTTAATGTGAATCCAAAAACAAGGTCTTCAGTTCAAATCTTTAAAAAAAACTACTAAATTCGTTTCCACTGTAGAATCAATCTTTAAAAGTTTAATTCAATCTTTATAAAACGTGGTCATAATGTTTATCTTTTCAATATCTTGGCTGAGACTGAATGTCGGTCGTGTGCATCCAAAAACTAGGTCACCATATCAAATCATTAAAAAAACGTGTTGCCACTATGGAGGTCTTAATTATTTCTTAATATAAAAGAATTTGATCAGAATGTTTATCTTGACAGTATATAGTTTCAGTTCAAACCAGGGTGACGTTTATCATAATAAAACAAGGTCACTATATCAAATCTTAACAAAATAATGTTACAAATCTAGAAGCCACATAAATGACTCAATATTGATGAACTAGGTAAGAAGGTTCATCATGACAATATGCTTAGTCAGAATCTGGTTCACAAATTAAAAGACGATACATCTGAGGTGTTTGACCGTGACTTTAAGTACATGTCTGTAATGTTTGTTAAATTGATATTTGCCTTTTGTCACAAGAACATTCATTATGGTGTTTAAGAGCTGTTGTGATATCATATTGACTGTATATGTGTGTATGATAGCATATTGACTGTATGTGTGTATGATAGCATATTGACTGTATGTGTGTATGATAGCATATTGACTGTATATATACTATGTGTGTTTGATAGCATATTGAATGTATGTGTGTATGATAGGATATTGACTGTATGTGTGTATGAAAGCATATTGACTGTATGTGTTTATGATATCATATTGACCGTATATGTGTGTATGATATCATATTGACTGTATGTGTGTTTGCTAGCAAATTGACTGTATGTGTGTATGATAGCATATTGACTGTATGTGTGTATGATATCATATTGACTGTATGTGTGTATGATATCATATTGACTGTATATGTGTGTATGATAGCATATTGACTGTATAAATGTGTATGATTTTTATACGGCTCTTTGAAAACAAACTCTCACTCTAAAAGACTTGTATATTGTATGTTGTGTTAGTTTAAATATGAAATATTTCAAGCAACATTTTTATTCCTAATGAAAGTTGTTTTGTCAGTTTGATTGTCGCGGGAAATTTTGAATAAAAGTCATTTAGAATGCAAAGGTATTCCAGTACGGTATAGTTTTGTTGCTGTCTTTTATTTTCTCACCTGATCACAAAGTACCCAATGTGAGCTATTGTGGGCATCTTATGTCTGTCATCAATTTTTAGCTCCTGACCGCTTAATGTTTATGAAACTTTGACATTATTTTTTTACCATACCTTGAAATAATTCAAATCGTTATCATGTGAATCAAAAAAGGTCACCAGATCAAATGTTAGATCTCTAACCTCTCAAGAATCATATGTATTTCTCAACCTGGATGGAAAGTGATCAGAATGTTTATCTTAACAATATCTAGTCAGAGATCGAACCTGGGTCACATGCATCTAAAAACATTGTCACCAGATTAAGATTTAATCTGAGAAAAAACTTGTTTCTAGTCTTAAGGCCACATTAATGACTCAATGATTTGGTGAAAATGTTTTATCTTAATAATATCTAAGCTGAGGTTGAATCCATGTCACATAAATACAAAAAATAGGTCAAGTCCGATAAAAACGTTGTTACTCCTCTAGAGGCATCATTTATATCGCAATATGAAAGAAATTGTATCAAAACTTGTATCTTTACAGTATCTTGATAATGAATATGCCAAGTCAGAATCTGGATCAAGTTTTCAAAGAGTTTAATTCTTAGGTCATTGAGTGACTTAAAGTAAATGTATCTTGGCTCCTTGTCATTAGAACATTCAGTTAAGTGTTCACCTGCAGCTCCCTAAGAAAGTCTGGTATATTGTATGTGTGTTTGTTTTTAGTACATTTAAATCTGAATTTTGTCTTGTTACACTTGTATTCCTTATAACTAATTGCTGTCTAGTCAATTTGATTGTCATGGATTATTGTGAATAAAAAACATTAAAATTGCAAAAGTATGCATGTTCTGCATTGTTTTGTTGTTGTGTTTTATATGCACACCTGACTATCCGATGTCCGTCTTTTATTGATAACTTATAGCTTTTTATCGCTCAAGTTAACACAAAACTTTGACAGACAAGCTAGAATCACATGTATAACTCAATATTTAGGATACTATGGAATCTAGGTCATGTGCATTAAAAAAGTAGGTCACTGGGTCAAAGGTTTTAAAAACCCTTCTTCTTGTCATTATACTACATGTATGACTCAATCTTAATGACGCTTTGTCAGAATGTTTGCCTTGACAATATCTAGGCGGAGTTTGAAACTAGGTCATATACGTCCAAAAAACTATAAACATGGTCAAATCTTAGAAAAGCCTTGTAACAACTCATGAGGCCTCATTCATGACTCCATATGAAATCGGAATGTTAATAATTATCTAGATTTGATAAAGTCATTGTCACCTTTGTCCAAAAACTAGGTCAACAGGGCAAGACAATATAACAACTCTAGAAGCTACTTAAACGTCTGAATTTTGATGAAACTTTGCAACAATGTTCATCATGACAATATAGCTGCTTAGTCAGAATCTGGGTAAAATGCTTCCAAAAACTAGGTCACCATGTCAAACCTTCGCAAAATAACTTGACAACTGTAGAAACCACTTAAATGACTAAATATTAATGAAACTTGGTAATAATGTTCAGCTTGACAATAATTATTTTCAGTTAGAATTTTGGTCACATGGATCAAAATACTTGGTCACTAGGCTGAATCTAAGCAAACAATTTTACCTCTCTAGAAGTAGCCACACCTTTAGCTCGTCTATTTTGCACTATACTACTCGCCCAAATGTCGACTGCAAGCAGTGTAATTCTCTGGTTAAGGTAAACAAACAACATCTTCATATCACATTGTCTGGTACATGTACGTGTTCAATTTGAAACTTCACACGTGTGTTTTGCGTCTATGGGTTATGTAAGTGACGATGCTCCATACTCTGTTCTGCATATAGGAAATTCCGGTAAGCGTTTGCATGCAATAATTACTATCTCTAGCTTACATGCAAAACTAGTATGGGGTTGAATTTAAAAATGGTTTTCACTCAATAACTTTAGTTTGGGTCAAGGTTTTGGGCTGTTATTAGCGAGGCTGTTTTCGTAGAAAACCCGAGGTATTGTCATAGCCTGCTCGTCGTCCGCCGGCGTCGTGCTCAAACCTTTACATTGGCTGTAAAATCAAAGTGCTTCCACTTACAACTTTGAAATTTCATATGTGGATACACCTTGATGAGTTTTACACGCCACACCCATTTTGGGTCACTAGGTCAAAGGTCAAGGTAACTGTCACCTCTAAAAAATCTGACAAGCTTTCGAAGCCGAGCATGGCACCCGTTATGCAGTGCTCTTGTTTTGTGTAAAGCTAGCTTATCTGCGGACAGAGCTTTAAAATTCAATTAATTTAATAAACATTAATTTGAGAATAGATTACAATGTGTGTATCCTGGCATTGTAATATTTCTTCTTTTAATTTATGAATATTCATCCAAACGTTTATAAACACTTTAGCTTAATATGTTCATCTTGACACTTTCGGCTGAGTAAGAATATCAGTTATGTGTGTTCAAAAACTGGGTCACATGGTCTCTTCTTACAAAAAAGGTTGTTGCAACTCGCTTTAACTTGGAAAGAATGTTTATTTAAACTTATCTAGGCCAAGCTTAATCAGTTTCACGTGCATCAAATCTTAGAGAAACCATATACCACTAGAAGCCACATTTATGACTCAATCTTTAGAAATCATGGTCAGAATGTTTATCATGACATTTATTTGTGAAGTTTAGAAATTCTTGGCAAGTGCTTCAAGTTTTCATGGCATGCGAATGAACAAATTTGTTTGCAAATCTTGTAACATTGTATTCTATTTATCACATCATTTTTATACGCCCGTTTTTTTTTCAAAACGGGAAGTATTACAAGATCACCCTTGGCAGCGGTGGGCGTCGGCGTCCACAGCCGTGTCCGCTCTCTAATTCATATAGATTTCATCCAATCTTCACCAAACTTGGTCAGAAGTTGTATCTAGACAATATATAGGTCAAGTTCGAATATGGGTCATGCCGGGTTAAAAAAATAGGTCACATGGTCACTTAGTGCATTTCAAGGATTTAGTTTGGTGTCTGCTCTTTAATTGAAGAAGTTTTCATCCGATCTCCGTCAAATGTGGTCAGAATTTGTGTCTAAATGATATCTAGGTCAAGTTCAAATATGGGTCATGCCGGGTCAAAAACTAGGTCACGAGTACGCTCAGTGCATTTCAAGCATTTAGTATTGTGTCCGCTCTCTTATTGAACTACTTTTCATCCGATCTTCACCAAATTTGGTCAGAAGTTGTGTCTAAATGATATTAAGGTCAAGTTCAAAAATGGGCGTTGTTGGGTCAAAAACTAGGTCACAAGGTCACTTAGTGCATTTAAAGCATTGAGCATGGTGTCCGTTCTCTAATTGAAGTAGTTTTCATCCGATCTTCACCAAATTTGGTCAGAAGTTGCGTCAAGTTGTCCAAAACCTTTCAAACCGGCGTATCTTGTTACAGTTTGGCACTCTTGTTCCTTTTTGAAAATAAAAGAAAATGACTGAAATGAACAAATGAAACCACAAATGACGTCGTGTTAATACAAAAATAAGAGCACCATACTTCACTGGATTGCTTTTTTCAACAATGTCAAAGCGGGTAATACACCTCAGTTGCTACTGATGGTATTTCACGCAAACAGGTGTAATGATACACAAATACACACATTATGTTTTACTGCCTACTATGGTTAAATATCTATTTATTTAGGTAATTGAACAAATATTTAAATTGTTATGAATCACTTTTCAATGAACTGATACTCTTTTTAAGCATTCTCATGTGACCAGTGCAGTCGTGCCTATAGGTTTGTGTCCTCATTGATTCGACAAATGACTTTACACAGTGATGAAAAAACACACAGGTGCAATAAATGACAAAAAGCATTATCACATGCGCATATCCTTAAATACCATATAATCTCTCTGACTCATGCTGACAACAGAAGTTCAGTTGACAGGTTTGCGGAAGGAACTACAAGCATCGGCAGACAGAGCATTCAAGAAGAACTAACAGATCTTCAATTGCACTTCTTGAGTAAGCACAAGAAATCTAATCTGTCTCTACGTTGTCCTGGTTGTAGGAATGCGTTGATTAGATCAAATTTCGCGTGCACTTGGCGATACATCGGCCACGCAAACAGTGCTGGAGATGAGGCAATGAGGTGTTCCATGTGAAACAACATAACAATGTGCAGAGATAAGAACGGACAAAATAATCACGATTGTGAAGGTAAAGGTCACTGCCACAAAAAAAGGTGTGAAAAGCGTTCCCAATCAATAAATCGTCAGCTAACTAACCAATTTGCTTGATACTTCCCGTGTGCATTGACCTTGTACAGAAGATTGCCATTATTGAAATTGGGGTCACTAGGTCAAATGTCAAGGTTACTTTCACAATAAGTGTGAAAATCGTTTCGATCAATACCTCGTCAACGAAATAACCCATTGGCTTCAAACTTCACATGTGCATCGGCCTTGGACAGTAGATGACTCCTTTAGAAATCGGGGTCACTAGGTCAAAGATCACTGTCACAATACGTATTTATGCCCATCTTCGAAGAAGAGAGTGTATATTTTTTTTCTGGATGTCGGTCGGTCGGTCGGTATACCAGTTCCTTTCCGATCAATAACTCGTCAACAAATTCACCGATTGGCTCGATACTTCACATATGAATTGGCCTTGGGCACTAGATGACCCCTAGTGAACTGGGGTCACTAGGTCAAAGGTTAAGGTAACTGTGTCAAAAAGTGTTTAATTGGTTTCCGTTTGATATGTCATCAAAGGATTGAGTGATGGGTATCTTGGCCTTGCTTAAGGGAGGGGGGAGCATTTGTCTACGACCGCGGAGCTCTTGTTTATATAGTTTCTTTCCATTGTCGGGGGATCAAAACAAGCACAAATCTACATTGTAATTACAAGGAAATTTCCTTGATCAATACTGTAAGCAATAAATAGAATTACACTTAACGTTATTTTCAGTCTTTGAATAAGTGTATGTACCTATTTCAGAGCAATTACGTTACATACATTGTCGATATGATTAAAATGACATAAATTACGCTGCACACTCGATCGATTTAATTAAAACGATACAAGATATGTTATATTCACATTCAATCTGATTAAAAGTACCTATAAACGAATTCATAAAATATACATGCAATTGAAATGACCTAAAATACAGTAAATTTTCGGTCGATTTGATTATAAAGACATGCAAGCTAATTCCTTAATTATACTGCCAATGTGATTCAAATGATCTTAATATCAAAAAGTTGCAATACAAATATGACTACTTTAATAATTTTTTTTACCTAAATGAAAGACATCTGATCAACATATAGCGGATATTTGTTCATGTCAGTGTAAGATCGTTTGTTATTTCACGAGTGTTCATGAAAAATAATTTTTCACGAGTGCCGCAGCCACAAGTGATAATATTATTTCTCACGCGTGAAATAACAAACGATCTTACACTGACATGAACAAATTTTCTGTTTCTTTTATGCCCCCTTTTCAAGAAAATAATTGACAGCTGTTTCCCTTTCGTTGAAAACGTTACCCTTTCTCCCGTGGCATGCCTCAATACATTTCAATTCACAAAATGGCGTCATTTTTTTGACGAAATGACGTCACTATTCCAGCGAAATTCCCCAACTAAACTCTTTTACAATTTAAACAAACGGTGAAAATAAAGCATAAAATAAAAAGAAAATTTGTTGGATTCGATGGATACCGACTTTAATTCACTCGTGATCATAAAAAACTTGATATGAAAATCTAAATATAGAAAAGGTAGTTCCGAAAATTTGTTATTTTCAACGGTGAAAATAACAATTTGTTTATTTTCACTGCTGTTATTTCACTGAAGAAATGTCATATTTTATCATTAGGTATAAAAGAAATGTAAGTAGCTTAGCACACTATATATTTTCATAAATGATCCAATACCATATCAAACTTGACGAATACTGCCTGTTCGATTGTTTTCATAAAACTTATGATAAAGCTAAGCTACCAGTTTCTAGCATGTTTTCAATGATGTGAATGACCTAACTTACGAGATGAACACTGACAATCTACTCCAAGTTATCTACACCCAGAGGCGCTTATAACGCAATACTGTTATAATCAGATTTCCTTTAATATATATACTTCGAATTACGCATATTGTTGTTTGGGAACAATTTCTTTTAAGTTTCATTACAATAATTCATCCATTACGGTCAGACACTTGGACCACGCGCGGGTCCCCGTACTACTCGTGCGCATAGAGTTATGCGACCACTACTGACTTTCTTTTGCATTTTGTTTCTTAACTAAGAACAATATGATCAAATAAACATATTTGTTCTAGTATTTGATTGCATAACGTGTGTGAAATAGGACGATTTCAGACTGGTCACTGGTAAAGACAGTTATGTAGTTGAACAAGTATGGCATTACAGATAATGAACGTTTGCTCTTCTATATACATTACCAAATTCAGAAATTTTCAAACAGTTTGGCGATGAAAATGGTTGTAAAGGTGGGATTTTCAACCATGTGTAACCTTCCTGAACTCAGTGACTCTTATTTATTTATGCAACATATTTAGTTTTACTGAGCAAATATGAATGGATACGTATATAGTTTGAATAGCCTTTGTGTGTTTATACATCTTAACACGTTAAATGACGTTAATCACATAAGCAACCTCTCATTTATAAATGAGCCAATACTACTTCCAAGGTGGCGATAATGACCGGACGTTTTTACAATACATTTATAAATCAACATATTGAGTAGGTTTATTAAACTTATAATCGGGCGATGTAATGCGATTCAGCGTAGATTTATTCATCTACAGTGAACATACATTTACAATAAGGACATATTTAGAAGCGTGCGGACACGATTGATTTCAACATATATAAGTTAGTGCCTAAACAAAACAGTGTCGTCTTGCTTTTGTCATATATTTGCATTCTTCCCAATAAAATAGCGCCAATACTAACGAGGTAGCGCTAAGAACAATGGGTGGCGCCTATGCACGGTATATGGTTTACAGTCGTAAGACAATAATATCATCACACGTCTTTATAAATCCAGAACCTTCGAAAGTGACTGTAGAAACCACATACATGCATATGCGTGTGAACCCGTTATGACAAAAGAAAGAAGAAACAAAAGAAAATTAAAGGGTAAATCTAATAATATGATGTTCGCCGCACACAACCAATATGAAAGAAGGCATCAGCAATATTAAAAAGTAAGTATAGATGCTCTCGTGTACAAACGCGTATCCGCTATTCTTTACCCATTTATGCTTAGTGGACTCTCCCATCCTTCTAAATTGGATCAATTTATTTCCAAAATAAGGGATGTCTAGTATATTTATTTCTATATTTAGAATATTTCTTACTGAAATTCCTTTAAGCCAGAGACGTAGATAACCACGTCTATGTTTAAGCAAACAGCGCAGACCCTGATGAGGCGTCTCATCTGGGTCTACGCTGTTTGCAAAGGCCTTTTTTCTAGACGCTAGGCATAAATGGGTTAAAGAATTTTCGAATCATAGACTATGCACACACCTATCTATTATAATAACAAATGTAATATGAAATTGTGTTCCAATTTATTAACAACCAAAACGTATTCTTTATTATCTTTAAATGTATGCTTCTTTTCAGTTCCTGTACTTCGTATGTTTATGGTTTCGATATGAATATTGATGTGAGTAATAATATAGTAACACTTTAGAACATGTACCTTTATAACTACAAACTTCAAATTACAAATGTATGCGTCTTTTCAGTTTCTGTAATTTTTCGGCGTAAGCTGCATAAGCCAGCTTTTCACCTTAGCCTGACCTTTGTAAGTGTCCAATAAAATTCCAATAAAATTTCCCGCGGCTAGGTACGAATGAATACACTTCATTTATTCCATTGGCTGATTTGAGTATACCACCAGAACATTGGAAACATATCCGCGTCTTTGTAACACTGTTTTACTGTATGAAACAATTTTATCTCGAATGAAAAGGCTTAATAGATAGAACAGTTTTACACTCAATTCTCGACATCAATACAGTTTGTGCGTACACCTTTTATTTTCAGAGTATTACCAGCGCAAGAGCGTTTATACTTAAAAGGCTATGTTCTCATATTTAGTACTTACTTCCTTTTTCCTGTCAACATGTTAACATGTAAAAGTAAAAAGAGCAATGGAAGCGAGGCCTCACTTTAAAGCATTGCATTTCAACCCGCGAGGTATATCGGGTCAATTCGCGGACATTCAGAGTTTATATACAGGTCATCACCGGAGTTGGCGGCCAGTAAAATAATCGTTATATAATAAAGACGCTATCCGTGAACTGGGTGACCTGGAATTTTCTTTAGACCAGAAATATGTTAAATGAAGATATTCAGCAATATAATTATGGTATGTAAATAATAGATTCTTAATGTGTTTTCAACAATACAATGATAAATATTATTGTTGATAAATTTAACAATAATTATTCGTCCATATTGCCTAATGTACTAAAGTGATATTATGAGCATGTAACAGTTTATAGGTGTCTATCGCAACCGTTGATTATTTTTGATGTTTCTACTTCATATACACTTATATTAATTAATGCAGCATCATCATACTAAAACAATATACCAGAAAGAGAAAAATAATGCATTTGAATATCAACCGTACTTTCGTTTGACAACTGATCATGCGTTTACGAGTTGAACCTAAATTTAGTTTTAGTGCAGATTTGTTCATACGACACAAAGACACGAAATTGTTTTACGGATCATTTCAGCTTACAGGACTGGGTGGGTCACGTAAGAATATCGAATATAAAATATATTTTTATAAACAACTGGTAGCAAGGTGAGTTACAGATAATTAATCAGTAATCACATTTTAACTAACTATTTTGACCTGTTAATTCTTTTCAGCTCAATTCAACAGTGCAAAATGCCCATAATATCACTTTAAGCATTAGCACGATGATAATTGATACTGTTAATAATCGAATCAAATAGCAATGCCCGACAAACCACTAAAACAGGTTTGTTCGAAGAACGCGCCTATAAATACGGATACTTCTCGTGTGGCCGGTTGACTCATATGTTTAAATTTCACTTCCATTCTTCTTTTGGTTTTCTGTTTTGTATCTATAGGTTTATGACCAGCAATATGTTATCATGTAAAATAAGCCGCGAAAACTCCCCGTAACATCCCGTACTGCGTGTGATGCAGCTAAGAACTGCACAGAAAAAGACATTCGCTATACTTGATCTCATTCATTAAACTATTTACGCCGTATATCTTTTTTAAAGATATTTCTTGTTATGTTTATGATTTCGATGTGAATAGTGTTGTGCCATATAATAAAGAAACACTTTAGAAAATGTTCCTTTATAACTACAAGCTTCACATTACAAATTCAATTCAAATTTCCCACTTTTCTTGAACGCTTTTTGATCGATCGTTGAGCGTCATGCATGAATGATTTAATGTGAATTTTGAAGAAAACATATGCAACAACGATTTGCGAACTCAAGTTGAAATCTTGAGCCGTTTTGAGAAATAATAATTATATAAGTATTGCATTTGTTGCATTTTGAAAGCATATTAAATGAATTGTCAAACTTGATATATATTTGTTTATATTTTTGTTGTCGTCAAATACATTAGATTGATGTATGGATGGATGGATGGATGGATGGATGGATGGATGGATGGATGGATGGATGGATGGATGGATGGATGGATGGATGGATGGATGGATGGATGGATGGATGGATGGATGGATGGATGGATGGATGGATGGATGGATGGATGGATGGATGGATGGATGGATGGATGGATGGATGGATGGATGGATGGATGGATGGATGGATGGATGGATGGATGGATGGATGGATGGATGGATGGATGGATGGATGGAATTAACGATTTCATGTATACACAAAATATTAATAAAAAAATTAATAAAATTAAGAATTGGTTATAAACCGAACCTCGATCGTCTCTAAAAAAAAGACACTTATTTTTTACAAAACTCAGCTGAAGATTACTGACGAATGAACAAACAGCTGTTTATGTGTCAATCTATGTAGTATGTGTATGTTATTATTCTCTCTTAGTTTTTAACATTTGAAGAAAATGTGTCAAATTGTCTTTTCTTTTTTAATCTGTGAACAAGTCTCATTAAACAATTTTATTTAAAGCTGTGTTCTTTGAACCATAATGACCATGTGGTTTTGTTTATCTTTGACATCTTTCAGATATTCACAAAGGTAAATTATTTGATGTTCATCTCAATGGAATATGTGATGTACACACTCAACTATGGGGAAGTTGTGTTACATGAAGGAAAGTTTAGTTTACGGCAATAACACTATAACCAATACATCCGCAGTCATGTACATTGATAACGATTTTGGAAACACCATGTCAGAAATGTATTGATGTGTCTTTTGGCAGGTTGTACTAGATAGAGATCAAATCACGCCATCTGAACAATTCATTGCCATAGTGTTCCGCATCGGCAATTCTTTGACAAAACCTGCCTCAGCAGATATTATGTACAATTTTATCTGAAATATCAGGAAGAATTAAATATCAGGAAGTATTAAATATCAGGAAGTATAAAATATAAGGAAGTATTAAATATCATGAAGTATTAAACATCAGGAAGTATTAAATATCAAGTAGAATTAAATATCAGGAAGTATTAAATATCAAGTAGTATTAAATATCAGAAAGCTTTGCACTCGTGATGTAATCCCTAAGCATCTAAACTTCCGGCCGTGGGTTATTCGACAACAAACTAAATCGTACACGAAGTATTTCTTAAACAACGCTCATATAATCAAATATTTCCATTCGAATGAAATAGTCAGAACTTGTATTGTTTGATATTGTGTTAAAAGCAAAATATGCGAATGTTCGTTATATCCAACCGAGAAAGTATTTGTTATGTTTACATGTAGATATATATTATGTGCGATCGTAGTACGTTATTGAAACTAACGTTCAATGAGCATGTTGATAGTAAAAGTAAAAAAGCAGTCATGTTTTTTTTCCAAAAGTTAATTTTTAATTGAAGCTTCGATCCTTTCTTCAACTTCGTATTCAATCCATATATTGCGGAAGCATGTCAGACATAGTTCAAAATGTAAATCGGTAGGCTATCATTAAAGGGTAGTTATAACGTAGACATTACATTCTCAAACGCGGGCAAAATTACTAAAAACGAAATAATGCGTTTAGTGGATATTTCCTACATCATGTGTGAGTGTACAGCACTAGTGTCATCGGGTGGTGGGGATTATGAAGCCAGTTCTGGACTCGAACCGAATTCCTGTTATTAATGCGAGTGGTAAACAGAGAGAGATAGCTAACTGGTCCGCTCCCGACTGTGTTAAAGCCTCTATAACGCTCAAAATCAACGAAAATGCCGTAAAGAATTTTGTAAAATGAAATAAACACCTAAACAATCAGTGTTTCTTATAGCAATAGCCACAATTTCAACGTTAGATGTGGTATGATTACATAGATTTTTGTAAATACAAAATGCTCGTTTTATTAATTTGGGACACAATTAATTCGATTTTAATTTCCCGCGAATATATCTACGACACACGAACACTAAAATGGTACCATGTTAGTGTTCATGTGTCGTAAAAATAGATATCGTTGCGGGAAAATTAAAATGGAATTAAATATGCAAAACAATAATAAAAACGAGCATTTTGTGTCAACAAAAATCTCTTTTACCAGACCACATCTGGCGTTGAAATTTCGGCGATTGCTTTTAAGGGGCTTTTTCACAGATTTTGGCATATTTTGAAGTTTGTCATTAAATGCTTTATATTGATAAATGTAAACATTCGATCTTAAAAGCTCTAGTAAAAAAATCAAGAATAAAATTTAAAAAAAGGAAAAAAAAGTAGCCGGTACCAGGGCTCGAACCAGTGACCCCCGGAGTCCTGGAATTAGTCTGAAGTAAAAACGCATTAGCCCTCTCAGCTATTCCGCCGGGAATACACAGTTTAAGTATTTTATACCTTATATAAGCAATCTTCGTAGTTTCGTAAATTTAAACGACAACAACAGAACTATCCAAATTATTCAATCGTTTCGCGTTGCACCCGTTATAATTTTTAGGTTTTCAAATCGTCAAAAGATACATATAATGGCTATATTGGACTATGGTAAATGTTCAGTAATTCTGTTTCCTCACAAATATCTTAACTAAAACGAAAATTTGTGAATCTGAAACAACTTTTTTCAATTTTTTCAATTTACCAAACCGTGAAAAGATCCCTTTAAGGAACACTACTGTTTAATTGGTTAACTTTATTTAACGAAATATTGTACGAAATTTTCGTTGTTTTTGAGTAGGAATGGGGCTTTAAGTACGGTGACACTATAATGACTTTCATTTTGAGTATAAGTTGATAGAGAAGTTTGGGGTAGTCTGAATGACCTGAGACTGACGCTACCTGAATGGGTCAATCACAGACGAAAAATCGCCGAACAATAACAATCTGTGATTTTAAACGATTGAAATAAACACTGCGGGGAATCACGTAATCACAAAAGTACATCGTACGCACAAAATGGCGGAACAAGCTCTCGCTTAATGACGAAAATCAAGGTATTCTCATATTTTATAATATCAAAATAAATGATGAGTGTGCGCAGAGTACCCGCTTAGTCGCCTTATGTAATCTGGCAATTGTCGTTTTTCTTAGATTTATGTAGTTTTCTCAAACATTCAGGAACAATAAACAATGAAAATTGTACATTGTCTGAACATACTTTATTTTTACGCCTTTACTATTCAAGACGACAAAAAGCGAAATAAATACAACATGTTTTGCTTTATAGCATGCTTAGAATATTTCTTACAAGGTTTTGCACGTTGTTTAAGCTTTTTTAGATCTGTGGCGAGGAATTTGGAAAATAGTACATCGTATGAACGGTTTTTTGTTTGAGTACATCGTCTGAACGGTTTTAATTTCATCATCTGAACTGCTTTAGTTTTTTACTTTTAATGCGATGTTTACAATAATAAAATTGTAATAACATCTGTGATCAGCCAATAACATTATTTATGACGCTAGCATTCTTGTAATGTTACTACAAAAATTAATAGGCAAAGAAATCCTTCATGCCTATCTGTGAATGTTTGTTTATTCAATGTGTTAAAATGTCCTTTCTTTTATATTGTCAACTGTATGCTATTATATCTTTAAATTTCAGAACTGCGATCAGATTGTACTACATAAGGTCCAAGAAGACTTTACCATACATGTCAACGGCAAATCGGTTATGTTCTCTCTACATATCGATGGGCAAAAAAAGCCCTCAATATGAAGTGGACAAATTGCACTTGATTCCTTATGATTGTTTCATATTGAGAAATAAACAACGGTGAACGGAATGAAACAAGCTTTAGTAAGGGCGATTTTATAACTGCACTACCATGACCACGTAGATTTGTGCTAAGGTACAGCTGGCTTGGTTTGGACACGTCAACAGGCACGAATCTCTGTGCAAGACTGTTATCCAGGGCACATTAGAGGGAGGTCGACGTCGAGTCCGTCAGAATAAAAGCTAGATGGATAATGTAAGAGTGGACATCCCTTTCCATGGATGAATTACTCATAGAAGCACACTACAGACCTGACTGGAGGAGGATTTCTCTATTGTTGTCCCGCATTTCCCCCAACAGCCAACCGGCCAAGGGATTGATGAGAAAATTATCACCGTGATATGAATTGAGAATGTCTGTTATAAAGAAATAATTTAATCTAACAGTCATATATTTGATTTTGCGAACATGCCAATCTATGTAATGCATATGTGCATAATCTTTACCTCTCTGACTATGACATAACCATAATAAAGTACTGGAAATTTAGTTTAGTGCAAATAAAAAATACCATTGTTTCATAAAACATGTCACGTTTAGTTACAAGGTGCTCATGGTGTTCTTTTAGGGTCGCCATTTGTCCTTAATGCTTCGTCAACATTTTTTCTTGTGAACACTCTACAGCCAGCATTTATTGCTATATTTTACTTCCTGCGTGTGGCCACTTCTTACCCCAGTCAAGATTAAATAACACATACATGTAGTCGAGGGCCTCTTTATGATGTTTCATATAAAATATAACACTAGGTCATAATGACTTCTTTATAAACATTAAATTTTATTTCATGACATAACATTAACATAATTTGTATTTGGCATTAAATAGCACAAGGCATTCTTAAAGCATTCTTAAAGCATTCTTAAAGCCTAAAACAATTCATACAATTGGTATGAAAAGAAGGAGGTAGAATCTGTTCGCTTTTCGTTTTGACTGATCCATTGTTGAATTGTTAATCTCAGAAAAAAAACTAATTCAGTAGTGTCATGAATGCCACGGCATATTTTTTCACAAGATGGCTGCTGCTCAAAAAGAGCTCTTGCAGAAATGCTTTTCTTTGCTCGCTTTTTGGGTGAAGATACTTTATACACTGGTGAACGAAATGGTGACTTAATGGGCGTTAGCACAGGTGTAATTTGTTGAGAAAAACATCAGTGGGACATTCAGTTGATGAAATGCGTTTTGGTGTAACTAATCGTATTGGTTGCGATGGTTTCGAGCGCTTTTTCTTCAAACGACGAAGCGATAGGCTTGACTTTTGGTGCATTCGGAAATAACAAAACAGCTATATATAACAGACATCTAATTATACAAATTTATTTGATGACATCAATATTTTATCTTCACAAAAATTATTATATATCGATCACCCCATATATGTAATTCAGACTAGCATTTACATTTACTATTATACTACATATATTTTTGAAGCTTGACAAAAATCACCGCCTGCGCAATGGTGCCACTGTTTCGAGCAGAGTATTATATTTTTAATAAGCACTCACATTAAGCATGCGCCGAGAATGTAAAAAAGAAAAGTTAGGTTCAGTTTAGTTTTACTGCAAACTACATTTGGTCTTTTGAAATATAAATATGTGAAAAGCCAATGATCATTCGTCCAAATGACATACCTCGAATTACATTATTTACATGCCTATGTATATAAATAACAACCTTTTTCAAGCGTGACTTGTATTTAATTTTATAAATTTAATTCAATAAAATTTAACACTGTTTTTTCTGATCATAGAACGTCATTTGGACGAACAATCGCCTGGCTGATCACAGATCTTATTACAATTTTATTATGCACGCCGGGTATGCGAATACTTCGTTGACGGATGGCACTTCATTAACAGAGAACAACAAAAGCCACGCGCGAGAGGTGAGTTCTTCAGCTTTTTTGTATTTATGTTCTGTTTATTTGGTTTTTAGACACCGAACATTGTTTGGGTGATTAATGGTATAGCACATCGTATTGCGAAGAAAGAAATTCGCGGAAAAACGGTGAATTATAAAAAAAAAACGATAAAATTTCATTGATAATCAGCATGAATTAAATGATCAGTACATATTTTAACAAAATAAACATACTTGGAAATAAATCAAGAACGTGCTTACTATTCGAAATAAAAGATCAATATATCCAGTAATGTTACAACATGTTACATTTTAGTTTACGAATGTATTTGAGAAAATTCAAATGTTTTAAGAGTCGCATGCACATTTTTTATCTGCACTTCGTTTACCGATCATCTAAAAAACAATGGCACTTCGTTTCCTGAAATCAAGACACTTTTTTCCAGATATAACACACTCGTTTTTTGTGAATTAAAAATGCAGAATTCGCTGTGGAATACTGTTAAAGTAAGCAGGCAATAAATAAAAATGTATGTACTTAGTACGCAAATAAAAAACGAATTACCGAAGCATGTTCTTATCCCTTTGAAATATGATTATGATTTGGAATAAATGTGACAGATAAATGTTAAACAAATTGGATATGTCTAATGAGTAAAATCTATATGACCATATATTTTAAATTACGTTCTAAACGGTTGATCTAAAGCATTTATCTTTATGTCCAAATGAAGGTACTAAGGCTATTTACTTATATATTAGATAGCATGTCATGAATAATCACTCTGCTTAAACTGCCTCTCAGAGATAAATTAATATCAGCAGCGATGCAGGTCCGAAATTCTATTGGAACTTTTTGGCTCAATGCCAGTAAACGAAAATAGCAATAAAAGAACGGGCGGGGTCGATTTAATCACACGACAGTTGTGTAAAAAGTTATGCATATCCGTCTTTGTTTTTAATATAAACACAACACATGCTGCATTTGAAGTTGCATTTAAGTGACACAATTATTTTTTACAGGATGAGTGAATCGGAGCTTATGAATGCCGCCGAAGGTTCGTTGTTGGACATTAGTTTAGAAGAAGAATTGTGTACAAGCGAACGGTTCTCGTGTGGAATTTGTGAGGCCAGTTATGCTAGGAAAGCCTACTTGAAGCGTCATTTGAAGACACATGACTAAGTTTTGACCCAGTATGGCCCATGTTTGAACTTTGCCTATACATCATCAAGATACAACTTCTGACCAAGTTTGGTGAATATCTGATGAATACTACTTGAATAAGAGAGCGGACACCATGCTGAATGTTAAAAAAAGCACCAAGTGACCCCGTGACTTAGTTTTTGGCCCGGCATGGCCCATGTTCAAACTTGGCCTAGACATAATCTAAATACAACTTCTGACCAAGTTTGGCAAATATTGGATGAACACTACTTGAATTAGAGAGCGGACACCATGCTGAATGTTTAAAACGCACTACGTGACCCCGTGACCTAGTTTTTGACCCGTCATGACCAATATTCAAACTTGACATAGACATCATCTACATACCACTTCTGACCAAGTTTGGTGAAGATCGGATGAAAACCGAGAGAGCGGACACTTAATACGGACCGACAGACAAGTTCTATCCTATATAGCACCCTAAACTTCGATTGTGGGGGTATACGAAGTACTGACTCCATAATATGACATTTACACATTTTATGTAAGCATTCCTTTTTTCCAGAATCAGTTGTTTTTACGATTTAATTTTACCCGTGTTTCTTTAAACTCAACCAATACAGTGATTTAGGGTCAGGTGAACCGCACTTCGAGCAAACGTTAGCGTTGCGTAAAGGGAAGTGCTCCCTATAAGCAGGGCTCAAAATTAAGGGAGTTTTACCATTCTCTTTTTAATTTTGTTGCTACGCATAAGTATCGTCTTGATGATGCGATTCCAATAAGCACAACCGACATAGGATTTTATGAAGAACAAATGTGTATTTGCCTCATAAAAACCCCTTCACTACCGTTATCTAGAGCCCTGCTATAAGTAAAATTAAACACGATTGTGTAGATCCGCATTATCCGTTGTATTTTCATTTCTCTGAATCTCAAGTTACCAATAAAAAACAAGTTCATTATGTACACATTTATTTAATAATAAATATTATCTTATTTGAAAATTGCAATTATTATAAACAAAGTAAAAATTAATAGTAATGTGATTTTTGAAAAATATATTTTCAAAATATTTCGTATGTATAGCCGTAATATAAATAAATGCATTAAAGGTAGAAGATAAAACTCAGTTATTAGAGTGCCCGCTTTGTTGAAAGTCTCCGTAATCTGAAGTGCCCTTTATCGGTAAACAAAGTGCCTGCAACTTTATGTATGCCACCTATTACAACATGCACTATCTTTGTTTATATTTCATCGAATACTATCAAAATTTCAGTATTTGAAGCACAGTGATTACTCTACATGCTGGAATAGCAAACAATTTCTTGCAATAATTCTAAGTAGTTTTATTTTGTTAAAATGTTTACTGATCATCCAGTTTATACTGTTTTCCGATCGAATTTTCTATTTTTTGGGCAAAACTGTACCATTCTTCCGTGAAATTGTGTATTCCCAATACAAAAGGATACACCATTTATCAACTCGACCATGTGTCTTGTCTTAAAAACTAATCTTTATGATATAACTTTAAATAAAACAGAGGAACTTATCTCTCGCGCGTGGCGTTTGTTGTTCTCTGTTAGTGAAGTGCCATTCGTCAACGAAGTATTCGCATACCCGGGGTGTTATGATAAACAGCTCTTTAAAAGTAAAAACAGAAGCAGTTCAGATGATGTACTAAACCCGTTCAGACGATGCACTCAAACAAAAACCGTTCAGAAGATGTACTATTTTCCGAAATCCTCGCCACAGATCTTAAAAAAGCTTAAACAACGTGCAAAACCTTGTACGAAATATTCTAAGCATGTTTTAAAGCACAAAAATGTTGTTGTTTTTTTTCGTTGTTTGTCATCTTGAATAGCAAAGGCGTAAAAATAAAATATGTTCAGACGATGTACAATTTTCATTGTTTATTGTTCCTGAATGTTTGAGAAAACTACAGAAATATATATAAAAAAAACGACAATTACCAGAGTACATAAGGCGACTAAGCGGGTACTCTGTGCATAGTTATCATTTATTTTGATATTATAAAATATGAGAATACCTTGATTTTCGTCATTAAGCGAAAGCTTGTTCCGCCATTTTGTGCATACGATGTACTTTTGTGATCACGTGATTCCCCGCAGTGAAATAAACGTCTGCATAAATCAACTTATAATGAGAGCTTGTACTTCAGCTGTTCATTAATATATATCCGAACTGGGCATAATGCATGTGCTTAATTCGCACAGGCTAATCAGGGACGACACTTTCCGCTTTTACGACATATTTCGTTTTAATGAAGTCTCTTCTTAGCAAAAATCCAATTAAGGCGGAAACTGTCGTCCCTACTTAGGGACATCAAAATCAAAATGTACGAACATTTATGTTAATGAAGTGCAAACAGATTCCACAAACATCGTAATTTAAAAAAAGTTTTGATTCCTTATTCAACTGTAGTGAAAGGATTGCTTTGTTTTGTAATCATGTGAACGTATTTTGAATTACTTGCACGCATGCGCACTTAAGCATGCTGCATGCACAAGGAAGGCTTTATAGACCGGGTACGTTACCAGCCGTTTGTCATTAGATGTACATGCATTAAAGAAGAAACATGGTTGGATCGAATACCTTCTTGTTGGCATGCGCGCTGGCCGCTCTTCTATGTGGTAAGATTAATTAATTAATTAATTCGGTGGTTTATTTATGCATTATACTTACAAACATGGCGGTGGTGATAATAAATATGACACACACCACACACAAGGCAGTAAACCCATCACCCTTGCGGTTTAAGAGGACACATTGTTTTTAAAGTTTATACTATGTAAGTTCATACAAATCATGTGATCCCAGGACCATAGTTACTTTTAACACCTGTGACTTAATATCAGACCCCTGATCCTTCCGCTTGCAGAGATTATTATTTGTGTTAGTTTATCGATATTAACTATACAAGTCTTTATAAATCATATGATCCTAGGGGTGTGGCCAGATTTGGCCATATGAACATGATTAAAGCTCGCTACAAAACCTGAAATGCAAAATAGTTAAACTTCTGGGCCTAGTATTCTCAGAGGAAAATATGTTTTAGAGTTTTCGCTATTTTATTAACGGAAAACAAGTAAACCCATTGGAGGGGCAAATTTTTACCCCATGTGCATGACTTGAACACAAGTGGTAGCAAACATTAAATATAAAACATCTGACCCTTATGATTTCAGATATGTTTTAGTTATTTACTAAATAAGTTTATAGAAATGTTGTGACATCCAGGCGGGATCCGTTTTGACCGTATGCACATTATTTTGAACAAACTTGGTAGATGGGCAAGTTCATTGTGACACAAGCTACAAATGCATCAATTATTCGTGTGACACTAATGAGACTCAACTAATGACAAACACAAAATAGTAATATGTTATGGGGTCCGAGAAGTCACATAGTCGATCATTTTGGTACTCTTTGTATTTAAGGAGATCTGAAATGTAATCAAAATCAATTGACTTTTTGAAGCATTTTTGCTTCGAAGACGGTTTAATAAAGAAGTGTGATGTCAATAAGTATCATAGCTGAGTCATTAGCATGGTACATGTGATGTGTATGATTGATCAAAGAAGTAGATTAACTTTTTTTTTTTAAACACACACACACACACAAAGATATCCAATTTAATTGTTTCAAACTGCAGGAATATGCGTCTATTGAAATCACTGGTTTAATTTACGTAAGAACTGCATATGCAATAGCTCGGCACTGATTTATTGATTCAAATAGTATGTTCATCGTGTGTTCAAAGTTAACAGATTACAGATTAAAGTGAACGGTTACCGGTGCTTTCAGTGTCCAATGTGGATGCAGCCTTCAAGTGTTACGTATGCAGCAGTGTGACGAAGAGCGGCTGTTCGGACGAGTTCACTAAAAGTATGTTTTGAGACTGGAATAATATTATCTTCGTTTATATCCGTTATTATATATGCAACAATTATTGAAAAGGATATATATAAACATAAAAATACTGAAATATAATCGACAACTCGGGGTTGGTATTCCAGAAACATCTTAAGTCATTTCTTAAATAATTTCACTTAAGTTCAAAATTACAATGGTTTGCATTTCTTTACTAGATTAGGAATCGCATGTTTTTTTGTATTCCTAAATAACATTGACATAATGATGTTATTTTTATGTAATTCTTGATGCCAAACTATAGCAATAGGAAATACAACACTTAAGAAAATTTCCAAATTTCCCAATTTAAGGATAAGAATAACATTTAACTTAAAATGCTTCTGGAATAAGACCCCTGGGGTCGTATTCCAGAAACATCTTGAGTCATTTCTTAAATACGACCCCTGAACTCGCATGCGCTGATCATTCATATTTTCGGACCGGCTGCATATTTTATCGCTCAACAAGTATTATATACACATTTTACGAAAACATATGAAGTCTTTATGCATTTAGCAATTTTGACTGACGATCATTCATAAACGAACATATAAATTATTTATATTTCTCAGCCATGAATGTTATTTCATTTTTGTATACAAACTGTAGGCCTACTTTATTTACTTATGTACATAAAAGTTGCGCATTCTTCGAATTAATCCGTTAATGTTATTTTGTACCTCATCATTTAATTGAAAAATGTTTGGAACAAACTAGTGCAAGACCATATTGCAAATGGACGTAAACACTAAAATATTTGCAAATTGCAGTATCAAACCATATATATATATATATATATATATATATATATATATATATATATATATATATATATATATATATATATATATATATATATATATATATATATATATATATATATATATATATGTATGAGTATTCGACAAGAACAAACAATAAATTTAGCATGTTCCAAAAATGTATCATATTTTAGAATAAATATTAGACAAACAATATAAAATCACTTTATGTTGTACTACCAGCTGTTTTGATATCTTGGAAACACCCCTGATTGTTAATGAAGTCTTTTTAAGGGCAAAACGCAAAAAAATACCAGTTTTATAATTACTTAATGTATTGCTTTAGGTTCTACTTTGGAAAGTGCAGCCACATGCCTGGGCTGCGCTAAAGGAAAGACAGGCGACGGTAAGTTGTTCAGTGTGAATGCAATTAAAGACGCGTCATGCGAAAATGGGTATTGTGCCATTTGCGGCAAGCGTAGCTCCAGACCAGCCTGCATATTAAGCTAGTACGGAGTTACCCTGCCCGACAATCGTATGTTTTCCGACATTTACTTTCGTATTATTCGTAATCTAACATTGAGATGCTATATGGGATATGCCGCTAACAGGTTCTCAATTATACATCTGCGTAAAGACGGGCAAACTTAGAATTGTTTTTTGTTCGGAAATTAAAGGTAGTCTTGACGAGATTTTTTAAATCATATAAACCGCACTGGTTTGTTCATTTTATTTATAGGAACATATATTTATATAGGCTTTTCCAATGTCCAGCCGTTAACCATTTAAAGCGTTATGTCGTTTTATTTTTATTGTTAATTTTCAAATAATTTTTGTGTTTACAGTTGTTGTAAGAACCTGTTCTCTGATTGCTGTTAGCAACGGATGCACGAAATCGGGCGATGCTGCAGTCTGTTTCTGTGACAGCAAGCTCTGCAACGGCTCCAACAACATGGCTGTTTCCATGGCAGCGCTCCTGGGCGCCACACTCGTCGTCCTCTTTTCTAATATTTAATAAATTTAAAATGTCATGGCTGTTCGAAAACATACTACAGCATACAATAACATTTCTTAATACATGCGACAACATGTACCCTATGTCGACCATTTAACAGATAAAATAACATTTAATATAAATTTAAAAAAATCGAAATGAATGTAGATATAATTTAAATGGTATAAAGTTATACATGTCCCATTGTTTAATTTCAATAATAAATGATATGACGATAACAATATTGAATGGTTCCCTAAATCATTGTTTGTACTGTCGTTTGCTTTTACGATGTTCTTTTTCTCAAACGAATTAAAAATGTTACTAAAATATACGGCATAAAATCACTAAAATGGACTCACTGTCAAAATCTCCTTTTCTTTAGTTTCTTTCTATTGTGTGTGTACTAAAACATAAAAAGGCAAACGTAGTAGTGTGCATATTTATGGCATAAACGTAATATAAAACCACAGACATTTAAGCAAGTACAGTTTCCAGATTGTTTATATTGTTACACTGATTTATCTTATTAAGCATTCTTTTTCTCTTTTTTTTCAAGTATCAGCACATGACCACTTGCACTAATAATATATTCATGGTGTTAATGGTTTTCATAAAGTTTATTATGATTTCGCGTCTTTAATAACTGATGAACACAGTGTTGACAAATGAATCACTTTAAAATGACATTTTTGCTATCAAACGAAATGATTAGCAACTTGTATTCATAAGGCATGATACATATGCCTTTAAGTTACTAATGCTATCAGAAGCAACAAGAAAAATTATTTATTGTGTATACATGAATCACCGATTATATGTACAATTATATATGTTCGTATGAAAGCAAATGAATTATCTTTTTTCTATCTGCCTTAACATGTCGCCATTATTTATTTAGGATATTGCTTATCATTACATGTTAAGCCTGTACTACAAAATCATTTTGCAATATCTTCATTAAATAGATCATATGAAAGGTGGGCGGACGGACGGACGGACGGACGGACGGACGGACGGACGGACGGACGGACGGACGGACGGACGGACGGACGGACGGACGGACGGTCCGTCCGTCCGTCCGTCCGTCCGTCCGTCCGTCCGTCCGTCCACCTTTCATATGATCTATTTAATGAAGATATTGCCAGCCAGCCAGCCAGCCAGCCAGCCAGCCAGCCAGCCAGCCAGCCAGCCAGCCAGCCAGCCAGCCAGCCAGCCAGCCAGCCAGCCAGCCAGCCAGCCAGCCAGCCAGCCAGCCAGCCAGCCAGCCAGCCAGCCAGCCAGCCAGCCAGCCAGCCAGCCAGCCAGCCAGCCAGCCAGCCAGCCAGCCAGCCAGCCAGCCAGCCAGCCAGCCAGCCAGCCAGCCAGCCAGCCAGCCAGCCAGCCAGCCAGCCAGCCAGCCAGCCAGCCAGCCAGCCAGCCAGCCAGCCAGCCAGCCAGCCAGCCAGCCAGCCAGCCAGCCAGCCAGCCAGCCAGCCAGCCAGCCAGCCAGCCAGCCAGCCAGCCAGCCAGCCAGCCAGCCAGCCAGCCAGCCAGCCAGCCAGCCAGCCAGCCAGCCAGCCAGCCAGCCAGCCAGCCAGCCAGCCAGCCAGCCAGACAGACAGACAGACAGACAGACAGACAGACAGACAGACAGTCAGGCAGGCAGGCAGGCAGGCAGGCAGGCAGACAGACAGACAGACAGACAGACAGACACACAGACACACAGACACACAAACACACAGACACACAGGCAGACATACACACAGGCAGACATACACATAGACAGACAGACAGGCAGACAGACAGACCGATAGACAAACAGTTTAATACAACCACATTATAATATGCCCTTTATATAACTAATTTATAAATAAGTGTTTTTGCAAAATAAAAATCACTTCACTTGCAATAACAAGTTGAATATACAAAATACAATATATTCGTCGTTTTAAATGCTATAAAGAAACTTGCTTAAAGGGATCTTTTCACGGTTTGGTAAATTGACAAAAATTGAAACAAGTTGTTTCAGAATTGCACATTTTCGGTTAAGTTATGATATTTGTGAGGAAACAGTATTACTGAACGTTTGCCATGGTCTAATATAGCCATTATATGCATCTTTGACGATTTAAAAACCTAAAAATTATAAAGCATTGCAACGCGAAACGATTGAATAATTAGGATAGTTCTGTTGTTATAGTTTAAATTTGTTAAACTACGAAGATTGCTTATATAAGGTATAAAATACGCACCATATGTATGCTTGGCAGGATAGATAAGTTGGCTTATGCGTTTTTACTTCAGGATTCCGGGGGTCACTGGTTCGAGCCCTGCTACGGGCTACTTTTTTTCCTTTTTTAAGTTTTATTTTTGATGTTTTACTGGAGCTTTTAAAATGTAATGTTTACATTTATCAATAATACTTTTACTTATTATAACTCACTGATAAGTTATCTTGGTAAACAATGCAGGCATGGGCATACACACGAACGGGAATTTTTTTATTATGACTGATGCACAACAGAAGCATATATATGCAGCAATATTTTACTTCTGAAAGATAAAATAGCATTTACAACGCCATGCTTTTATTTTACGTATTCAATGGACCAATTGCCCAAACAACACATGACACCACATACAACACGACATCTGACATACTAAAGTATATCAGCATGCTTGATTAGCTCATTACCGCCTTAGGGTCATAATACACCAAATAGTTTCCCTATATAATTCAATGTAAAAGCGACAACTTTGAGCGAAAATAAATGCAACATTTTGCACATAGAGACCCCCATAACCATACCTTTTCTTAAAGGCCATTCTAAGCGGAATCGATTTATGCAATAAAAAACATATGTCATGTACAATGCAAGAAAGAACTTGACACAAATCAAAATCGACTGTTTTTGCAACTTTTTTTTTCGGTCGTTTCTTAGTGGAGTGTAACCTTTTCTAGTGCAATGGTTTACTATAGTCTTCAAGTGTATCATATTTCAGGGATTCAGTACTGAACACCTATTCATGCCTTACCATTATCTCCGCAAGATAACACCTGAATAATGGTAAAAAGTGTAAAACATGCCTTCCTGTCAACTATGATATTTTTTTAGAGAGTACAGCCCTACATGAAGCGATCATTTAGTGTATTGTAACCTATAAGACAACGTTTACTGTTAACATCGCGAAAAATAAGCACTTCTCGATACTTATAAACCTATTTTCTATGTGCATGCCAATTTTCAGACCGATCTTTCACGTAGAAATGCTTGAAAATGCATTTTATTATAACGCCTGATAAGCCATGTGGCTTTCGCGTTCGGAGCTTTGATTTTTAACGGGCGTTCAGGCGTAAAACGATTACCCTAAATAATTACAATCGGTCAAAATACTGGAATATTGTTACAAGCTATGTAGAAAAAGAAGTAAACAACTATTAAAACGTGTTCATGAGCTCTTTCAGCACAAATTGTTGCGATTTGAGATGCTCAAGACGAGTTTTTGTACATTTGTTTTCTTAGTTTCCTTTGAAAACGTATTTTTTTTCTTAAAAACTCACGATGCTCCTTAAATTCGTGAAACAAACGCATTTATTCCGTGAAATTTGCCAAAACGCATCATATCTCACTAAAAAAATGATGATTTTCTGTAAATACAGCTTCTTTGTGACTAGGCCTGGTTTTGCGTTTAGGTCATAATACACCAAATAGTTTCCCTATATAATTCAATGTAAAAGCGACAACTTTGAGCGAAAATAAATGCAACATTTTGCACATAGAGACCCCCATAACCATACCTTTTCTTAAAGGCCATTCTAAGCGGAATCGATTTATGCAATAAAAAACATATGTCATGTACAATGCAAGAAAGAACTTGACACAAATTAAAATCGACTGTTTTTGCAACTTTTTTTTTCGGCCGTTTCTTAGTGGAATGTAACCTTTTCTAGTGCAATGGTTTACTATAGTCTTCAAGTGTATCATATTTCAGGGATTCAGTACTGAACACCTATTCATGCCTTACCATTATCTCCGCAAGATAACACCTGAATAATGGTAAAAAGTGTAAAACATGCCTTCCTGTCAACTATGATATTTTTTTTAGAGAGTACAGCCCTACATGAAGCGATCATTTAGTGTATTGTAACCTTAGTTGGTTCTCCCATTGTAGTAGGTATATAGACTGGGCGTAACAGGCAACGAACAATCGTGTATAACACTATTCATATATTGTGTTTGGTATATAGACTGGGCGTAACAGGCAACGAACATTCGTGCACAACGCAATTTCCCACGACGCAGTGTTACGCGCATAAAGGCAAACAATTCAAGCAGTTAAAATTATTCATTACATATTTTAAATGCATACTAAACCAAACTTGTGAAAGCAAATTTTTTTTTTCGTTAATCAATCGCTAACGGACATTAAGGGAGCATAACACCATACATATTAATTTAGTTTTATTTCATTCCATAAAAATGGACAAATTATTTTAATATATTCCCTACGCCATAAAGTGAATGAATTGCATTAATTAGTGTTGTGTTGCTGATCTCACCCTGTAGGCTCTGTAATTGTGGAAGTGTGGTTTCCGGTTTTACAGTTTTCACAGGAGCCAACCCAATCGGGAGATATAGTTTAGGTAAAGCAAAGAAGGAATAAAACATTAAACTAAAACGACGTATTTTTAAATAAATCTTTTAAGAAATTATGATTATAAACTTAAGGTTCCTGCAGAGGCTTCAGTTTAAAAAATGTGGGACCCCTAGCATTGAACTCAAATTTGACTAAACGAAAGGTGCAACATTGAAAATGTATACATATATGCCTGAAGGATGGTTTTCCTTCAAACTGCTACCAATTTTGTACAGCAACATCTCATATAATCGACAAAATCAATCAAAATACAGAGCGATTTTAACACTAAAATATACATTATTTTCACAAATCTGAATCATGTTTCTTCAACGTAGTTCGGTGAAAAAGTATAGCACTAGTGAATAATATCGACATTGATGAGGGCAAGTTACGCTTTAAAAGTGAATAAAGTTTACAAATCTAGAAATATCAAAACTGGAACACATGTAATTTCATCAAGATGGGGGCAGCAATTTTAAAATTCATGAAATTGAAAGAAACATGCTAAAAACTCACTCATCGCCTAATTGACATTCCAAATGGTTGACGTTGACGAATGGATTGGATTGTAATCTTTACGTTGATGTGTGAAAACTGCATGATCAGGCCTCATAAACACTCAACAAAATTAACTTTGTACGAAGAATTTTACCAAAGGGAAATAAATCAATTGTAAAATTCACAAAATTGTCACCCTTAGTTCCCGTTTTGACTCCTTGGTGTGTGGTAATAATATTTAAATAAATGAGCGACAACATATGCAGACACACTCCTAGTTATGGTATGTTTATACATATTTTTTTAATCTTCTCGTATTTACCATTGGCAAGGCTGATCTCAAGGGAACAATGAGTGACAGATTCCCAAATCGTTCAGGCCCAGAAGTGATATCCTGTCTGATGTCTGTGTGTTAACACCTTTTCTTGTGTTAGCAAACATCAGTGGTAAAAAGCTATTCTTTAAATCTTGTTTTGTTATTACATAAAACACGATTCAAGCCCTGCCGCCCGGACAATTGGGCTACAGTGGGGGTGAACTGTGCCGCTGCCTTCACCGTCATTGTCATTTATGATAACAGCCCATGGAGTTTTCATTGATATTTAGACAATAACACACGGCAGAGCTGGGTCGGACGTCTATAATCGGCCCGCTGCCGACATAACGGCCCGAGGGCCGTTTTGCGTCTAGGGCCGATTATAGACGTTATTACCTGTTTTGGACTTCGATCATCTCATTTTACGTCATAATCAGACATTTGCCGATTTGATTTATTGGAAACAAGATACGGTTCGTTGGCCCTTTTTTGTGCTAGATTTTGATCTACGCTCAACTCTTTCAGTGCTGGAACCGAATTTTGAAGGCCTTTGCAAACAGTTTGGATCCAGATGAGACGCCACAGAACGTGGCGTCTCATCAGGATCCAAACTGTTTGATATTCTTATAGTATTCTTTGAAAAAATAATCGAAGAAAATGCTAATTTAAGAAATTCAGCAGACGACAAATTTCCCAGCATGCAAAGGGTTATGGTTATATTGTGTACTAATACACTTTCAACGGTTGCAATCTGCACGTTCCTTGTTGTCATACTGCCGTTTGTTGACCTCTGCAAATTTCGTTGCTGTCTCACTGACTAGCAAATAAAGCACATTACATCCATTAAAAATCATACATATACCAAAAGAAACAAAACAGTCAAATATAACAAAAGTGATAAACTACTAATTAGGATAACTTAAAAAAACACACACGTTTTATGCTTAGTTGATTCGTATATTGGAGTTCAAGAAAAACACCATAAATCGATATTTTATCACCAAGAATTTATATATCGATATACAATGAACGCATTTTTGCCAACGATATATAACTGACATAACACCGTTGATCGATCGATACGTTAAAATTGATCGATTACAAGTGATCGGTAACATTTTGTCAAAACATCAACACTAGAAGTAGAACAATCGAGTTCAATCGAATGTCCTACTTGCTGTTAACTTAAAACGCACAAAGTTAACTCACTCGATTTTTTTACAGATGTCTCACTACTAGGATTTACCAAATCGTTATTATTTCACCAATTTTAGTGCGTTTGTGTCATGTGCTCGAAACAAAGTCCATATAAAATGATTTCCGTTATGTTTACTTATATTTGAATATTCGGAGAAAGGATCTCTCAGTACATACATATACTGATCTTGGACGATCAATTAAGAAAGAGAGTTGGCATAACCAAAGCATAGCAGGTGAAACAACATCAGTACTGCCATGCACGCATACAGCCCTATACGGGAATGTGTCTCAATATAAACTCAATATAAATTTATTTGAGAGAAACACGTTCTTAACCCATTTATACCAAACGGACTCTCCCATCTTTCTAAACTGGATCAATTTAATTCCAAAATTAGGGATCTCTAGTATATGTATTTCTTTATTTATAATATTTCTTTTAAAAATTCCTTTAAGCAAACAGCGCAGACCCTGATGAGAAGACATATCATGCGGCGTCTCATCTGGGTTTACGCTGTTTGCCAAGGCTTTTTTCTAGACGCTAGGCACAAATGGGATAGTGAATAATTTAATTAATAAGACGATATCAATATACTTTTACAATCATACATGTAAAACATGACATGCGCATACAAAGCTGGGTTAGAAATAACGATACAAAGCCTGACATGCGCAAACAAAGCTGGTTTAGAAATAACGATACAAAGCCTGACATGCGCAAACAAAACTGGGTTAGAAATAACGATACAAAGCGTGACATGGAATCGGCCTCGAAATCGTAAACGTTTCATTAGAAATACTTTTCAAGATTGAAGCGTGTTCTGAGAAAACTGGGCATAATGCCTGTGTGTAAAGTGTCGTCCCAGATTATCATGTGCAGTCCGCATAGGCTAATCAGGGACGACACTTTCCGCTTCTATAATATTTTTCGTTTAAATGAACTCTCTTCTAAGCAAAAATCCAAATTAGACGGAAAGTGTTGTCCCTGATTAGCCTGTGCAGTCCGCAGGGACGACACTTAACGCACATGCATTATGCCCAGTTTTCTCATAGCACGACTCAATTATAAACGAGAAATAAGAAAGCATATAAGACATATTAAAGTTAATCTCCTTATGGATTTATTATTACAGTAGCAATAAACAAAAGAAGCGAACTATTGTCAACGGAACACTATTTAATGAGTTGTTAAAGAATTTTGCACATGTGACATTAACAGTACCTAAATTGAGGAGGTAAATGTTAGTTTCCCCAATGTCATTATTAGTAATTTTGAATGTTTTTAAAAAGTTAAAATGTGGAAAATCTACTAGTTTGACAATGTCTCAAATGTATATGTACAAGCATCTTAGGAAAAACGTATGAATTCACTCAAATAAAATCAAATGCAATCAAAATTTATTTATTGTCGGTATGACATAACATGCGTATAACATAAGCTATATAGCTTTTTACTGACCTTACACACAGTAGCATATTGCAACACATCAATAATACATGGCATACATAAGAAATAGTTATTATAATAAAGCACACTAAAAGCACAATTAAAGCTGTATTTCTATAGCACATTATTAAAATGTAAGCAAAAATATAATATCAGTACTATACATTCAAAATTAAGAGCTGTGTGAAAGATTGCTGATCTTGACCCAAAAAAGGGGCGTAACCTACCGTAAAAAGAAAAGGTGTAAAAATGCTGAGAACATGGAACACAAAAGTGCCACACAATAAAAAGCGCTTAAAGGAAATTATCATCCCACATCATATTTGAAGGGAACTGATCAGCAAATTCACACAATTAAAGCAACAAAAAACAACACTGATGAATGAAAAATAAAATATCATTATAAAAGCAACAAGAGATATGTTTGTCAGAAACACAATGCCCCCTTCTGCGCCGATTTGAAGCCATATATTTGACCTTTGACCTTGAAGGATGACCTTGACCTTTCACCACTCAAAATGTGCAGCTCCATGAGATACGCATGCATGTCAAATATCAATTTGCTATCTTCAATATTGCAAAAGTGACAAATTTTAAAGTTTTCGGACGGACGAACAGAAAGTCTGACTGACGGACAGACAGACGGACGGACGGACGGACAGTTCAAAAACTATATGCCACCCTTCGGTATTCGTGAGCGGTTTTATTCCTGGATCATGGTTTATTGGTGGTAAAACACAATGTACCAATTTATAAAAATAAAATGAAGACACTAAAGAGCCCCAAAACTACGGACGTAAAGATCTATTAAGTTGCTAATGCAAATTATTTACAGCTGTGTCAACAAATACTAACACAATACTTCAAGGAAAATTATTTGTTGAACGAACATTAGGCTGGGTTTTAAAAGATCTATTCAACGATAAACCATATTTTTGTGTCGCATGCTCTGGCGTAAATGTGTAAACGTAAAATTAAAAAGTTGTTTTGCTGGTTTGATGATCTTCAGAAGTCATTTGATTTAGTCTGGAGGGTCAGCCTTTGAATACAAATATAATGTAATAATTTTGAAGGTAGCTTTTCTGACAATCGTACATTTTTAAAATATATCTTCAGAATGTTTGCCATGTTTAAAATGTGCAAGCCAATATGAAATAGTTCAAATACATTTTTCCTTTCTGCGTAAGAGATGTACAAAACTATTTACTTTCAAATAACAATGTAAATGTTGATATATCTTTTTTAAATAAGATTTAAGTTTGTATATTAGATTAGCTGTGTTGTTGTTTGTTTTACTGACGACTTGTATTAAACGCCAACAAGAAGACGAATAAAATTTGGTGGTCAACACATTTTATCAATAGTGTTGCGCCTGAAAACTACAGATAAATTACGAATATGGTTTAAGCGCTAAATTAAAAGAAGAAGTAGTTGATTTGTTTCAATATATTGAAATAATTTCCATGAAAAATATAATTTGAGTCTCTGCAAAAAACAACACACGCGTGAGCTAGCCAAAAAGGTATTGTTTAGTATAAAAAGGAAAAGAGGAAATCTTGACCTAAGATTTGATTGTTAAATCATATTGTTTTAAACAATACTTTAAGACGCAATTGTGAAGTATGAAGGGATATGGATGTACTAATTTGCTAGAAAGAGTCCGCATGGATTTTTTTTCAAAAACATATTCAATGTTAAAACATCTCTCTATATACCGGGTATTCTGTTCTTTGGCGACCGTTGTAGATTTTCAAAAGTAACGATGGTAAAAAGCGATTTATTGGTTTCCGTTTTAATACTATTGTAAATCCTAACGCACTGCCATTACTGTTATATAAATAGATGTATTCTTATATAGTAATAGACAGTCAAAATACAAGAGACTTGATTTTGTGGAACTCATTCTGAAAAAATGTAGAATAAGTTATATTTGGCTAAACATAATGATTGCGTGTTCCAAATAAGTCTTACTACATCTTGTTGAACAGTTTTGGACAGACCAATTTCGCGGCACTCAAAATTTTAACTCGTCAAAGTCTTTTAACCCATTTATGACTAGCGTCTAGAAAAAAAGGCCTTGGCAAACAGCGTAGACCCAGGGTCTGCGCTGTTTGCTTAAAGGAATTTCTGTTAGAAATATTCTAAATATAGAAATAAATATACTAGACATCCCTCATTTTGGAAATAAATTGATCCAATTTAGAAGGATGGGAGAGTCCACTTGGCATAAATGGGTTAATTGTCGTATAAATGCATATCAACCCGCATATAAAAACGATCTAGATATTGTGATGTGTTTTTGAAGGGAAGTTTGTCAATTTTAGAATGTGTAACACTCTCTTGCCAATAGAAAAACTGACACGGGCAACTAATGACCGCTCTGAACGAAACCGTATTTTTCGCTTTTTAAATGAAATCGGTGGTGAATTAATTACCTTATCAAATCTACATCTTTCAATACACAACGTTACAAATTTCTACCGAAGAAATATCGAAAAATCGAAGGTGAAAACAAAACTGTTCTTTGCAATCTTGGAAAATGTATAACAATTGTTATATATTTTTTAAATGACCACCTGGATAGCCTGTGAAAAAATAATTAAATTAAGTTCGTATGTGATCTATTGTCTACATGTTTTCATATACTATAAAAGGACAACAATATGTGTCTGTAAATTTGTTTCAAATCGTAAACTCATATCACATATGTTTGCTAATACTTGAACATTGCATGACCCAGAACCTTGACATATTTTGGTCTATTTTTGTTATTTCAATCTGTTAATTCATATTACAAATGTATGGGCTGAGCATAAACTAGCAAATGAAAGAAGAAAATGAAAATATACACTTTTTTATTTTATATTTATTTAAAACGTTTTAGCAATGAAACGTTTAAATGTCATCAAAAAGTCCACATCTTCAGCTTCGTTCTCGGTTGGTTTTACAAGGGGGATTATATGGAATGTGAAAACGGTCTACTTATTCGTGGTTGTGTTATATCTAGAATTATTTGCAAATGAACCGTTTTGTCAACGTTTCAGAGTTGATGTTATTCATTAATTATATTTAATACTTCTTAATTAAATGTCGCGAAAGAAGAATTCATATCATACTCAGAAATGTCAATAATGATAATCCATTTGCCTAATTTGAACGCGCGATTTAACCCATTTATGCCTAGCGTCATAAAAAAGACCTTGGCAAACAGCGCAGACCAAGATGAGACGCCGCATGATGCGGCGTCTCATCAGGGTCTGCGCTAATTGCTTAAAAGAATTTCTGTAAGAAATATTCTAAATATAGAAATAAATATACTTGACAAACGTAATTTTGGAAATAAATTGATCCAATTTAGAAGGATGGGAGAGTTCACTTGGCAAATGTGGGTTAAAGTTCTAAGTATGTGCATAGAAAAATATATGTGATAAAGCTCTATTCTCTCGACTGATATATTATACTAGTTATTTATTTGCGCTCTTAGTGTGCGGGCATTTTCATTTGTTAAATGAGTATTTAATGACGATCAATTACTATCATTATACACATTTTAAATCAGTCAAACTTGATCTTTATCGACAAATAAATTGCGCGTGTAATACGCGCGGTTTTCTGTTTGTTTAGCTCGCATTATATATTTCATAATAATTTCTTTGTTTGATCATTGATGTAGCCTCAAAAAAAAGAAACAGAAATAACACTGAGATAAACGTATAACAGGACAAAAAGAACACAATAGTAAGGAAGTGTTGCGGAACGTAAAAATAGAGTAACTATCGGACTCTCTCGGAAATTGTGAAATATTTTCGGAGTTTGGCATGCCCACGTCAGAAAGTGATATCTGAAAGGTAATAAGGTATATGCATTTCAAAAATTAATTAGCATGCATTTTCTACATATACAACTCGTACTTGTTGCCTTATCGATATTTAAGCACAGGCCCTATTGCATACAATGTAATTCAATGGATTTTAAGTTAATAATAATAAGGTTTTATATCACTGGACATGGCTGTTTCTGTTGAGAAATGCATTTAACCATGAAAATGTTGTAACACGCTTGTTACGAATGGAACTGCACTATTGTATATACCGACTCCGACTGACTTCAGAGGTATGATCAGTTGTCATCTATAAAACGTTCCGATAGTAAAGAACGTTTTTAACGTTACACATTGAAAAACATTAATAGGTGTTGTAAAGGCATCATGATAACATGTATAATAATAAGTAGCGGTAGGTATCTATGTTGTATTAATAAACCATCTTTCCCTTGGCTATGACATGCCAGTTCATATAAGTAAAGTAAGTCAAGGAAAACATAATTTTGATCCCAACGTAGATGTTTTTAAACATCACATTACGAAAGCCTGATAAATGACACTCAATATATCAAAGTGTGTAGCTTTTATGTTAAAGAATAACTGTTATTTTTGGTTTAAAAAATGAAAATATCATAATCACATACTATTATATTGCGACACATTTTACAATATATATTTTACTTCTTTTGTCACAAATTTCAAACGAACATTACAGAAACGCGTAGTTATTACATGTACATGTACATCGATTTGCTTTTCAAGCGTTGTATTATGTTGTCCATCTCAAAAGACTGTCAATTTTCAAAGTGTTACATTCTACTATTTTATTCCCATGGTTATTTGTAAATCGGTTACAAACTGTGTCAGTTAACAAGTGTACAATCGTCAATCTGTGAACAGTTAGTATTAATAGATATTTGCAGCATTTAATACTTAACAATCAGTTAACGTGTTAGTTCTTAGATACAACTTTTTACATAAGCAGTTTTTTTTCAACATTGCACTTTACAATCAAAACGCATTATCTATTAAAACGTATACCGTTAAAAAAAGTTTTGTAAATATACTAACATAACTGTTCAACAGATATAAGTGTAAAAATGCCACCGTTTGTTAAAAGTGGGTTTTCTACACTAATTTAGTCGAAATCTGCCGTATTTGCAACAAAACTTAATTTTCTGAAAAGACAAGCGAATAATCTTGTACAAACCTAATGAAATCAGAACATAAAATTCGTCATTTCTGTTTGTTTCAGATATTCCAAAATGCCCAGGACATTAATGCACGCGCTTGTGTTGTTGTTTATCGTCGTTCTCCGCAAAGCTGATTGCCAAGGTCAGTTCAATTCAATGATGCCATTTCAACAGTCACGAATGCAGGCACGTACGATTGCACCGACGTTCACACAAGCATCTACAATGAATACGGGTCGTCATGCAGACAACTTCTCACGGGCGGCAAAGTTGCAACCTCAAGTTAACCCAAATATACCAAGTCAGCCCCAGCCAGGACTGCGAGACGCAAGAATGATTCAACCATCTTCACAAGTAAGGCAACCTCAATCTAGCGAAAATCGCTTTGTACGTCAGCGGGTTCAACAGCGCGAGCGCATTCCCGTTCCCGTTCCCACAATACCTACACCAGTCAGTATTATATCTCTCACGCCGGTACCTTTCGTACATAGTCCAATGCCACAACAGTGGCGGAAAGAAACTTCAGCTAGTAATACCAAGACCTTGACAAATCCCCGGTCTATTCAATCTCGACAATGGCCATTAGTGCAAACACATAGTAACATAGTCAATGATCAAAGCGATCAAAGCTCATTAAAGAATGTAAATGGTAACGACGAAACAATGTCAGCACCTTCTTTGTTGGAGCCAGTACGTGGATTTGACGCAAGAGAATTTGATCTATTGGCGATGTCTCGGCCTTTGGGCTTTGATACTTTTACCGGCGGCAATCGACAGGCGGCTGCACAGGATGTGGTACAAATCAACAATATATTAACTTCTTTCGAAACACTGACAAGTGAGAATGCTCACGCGCGTATAAATAATCTAGGTCAAAGCAGAGACGCAACCAATGTTAGTTGGCACAGAGAGGATATCAGACATTCACGTCCAGCGAATACTGAGCCAGATACATTGACGTTTTTAGAGAGGAAAATAAACGGAAACTCTAGATCAACTGACCAAGAAATCTCGCCAAATACGAGAGAAAGCAGATTTGTTGCAAGCTCTCACCATTCGAACACTTTAGACCAACACATTGATAATAATCCTCAGGCGGATACAACAAGACCTACTTGGATGAATAGATTAAGCGAACAAGCCTCAGAAAGAAGTCAAAGTCCAGGCTGGGAGAGTACCATAGAAGCACGAGCTAGTGTCCGAAATAACAATATATTTGGACAACCATTGGGTAATTTACCTAGAAGAACTCAAACAATTCAACAGGAATCAAGAACTCACTGGTGGAATGATTATAGTACAGAAGAGCAGTCAACAACCCGAAGACCTGTGGCGCATGTTCCCCAAAGTCGAAAACAAGAACTACAATCACCTCAAGTGGGTTTGAGCAACAATTTTCTCTCATGGCTTATGTCAGATAATCCGACACACAATTTGAGTTCTACAGGATCTGTTCAATTTCAGCCACAAAATACAGCAGTTCGACGATCTGATGACTTGCGACGTGGAGGATCATTTGACACAGTAAGACAGAGGCAAGCAACAACAACCACAACAGAAGCGCCAATAGCGATGTGGTGGCAAACTGAAAACACGATGACTCCCGACGCCAATCAACGGTCTCTTACGGAAGTTAGACGGCCTATTAACGGCGGCAGTACACAAAACTCTGAACGCGCTGTTATACAAACTGCTAACAATAATATTCTGTCAGCCAGTACCCAAGTAGCAGAGTCAACGTCACAGTCTGCAGCCACCTCAGTTATAACAACTGGGTCTCGCTTCGGATTGAATTGGCTTAACGACATAAACGACATATTCTTATCAAATAATCGTTCAAGTGATCAATCGAGAGGGGCTGAGTTTTGGGCTAACCTTCATCAAACGGAACCAGCACAACAATCGCAGACAGTGCGGCAAACACTTTCACCTCCGATTGCAACCCAATCCCAACCAACCAGCGCAAATCCAACTGTCAGCCATACCCGGCAAGATAGTCTCAACCCCTCAGCGTCAGTTCAACAAGCTGGTAATGCAGGTGTGCCCGCCGTTTTGTCGCCAGATAAAGACTTTATTCCAAGTCAGGATATAAGTCTTAAAAATACACTGTCTGGTTAAAATTTGTTTGATACTGCTCCATTTGCCGCACACGCATTTTTCAGAGGTAACAATAATATACCTCATTCATCTAACTCACTTACATCTGTCCAAGAGAATGTAAACAAAACTCATCAGAAACTTGATCATAATAACAGATCTTTGCCTGAAGATACTGACCATTTAATGTCTTTTCTGAGAGAGAAAATGGAGTCTGATCCTATATCTAGCAGACGACCATTGCCCGTCGTTAATTTAGAGAGTGCAATGCTATATATGGGCTTCATTGACGGTTTAGCAAACAATGCTGGTAATCCGGAAACTATGTCAGCAACACCAAGACCTATTCCCACAGCTACCATATTAGCACCAACAACAACCACAAGGCCAGTTCCTACGACTACTGCTTCAGCACCAACGACAACCCGGGTTGAAACACAATTTCGACAGTTCTTGCCAATTAATGATAACATGAACGCATTGCGACAACAGTTAGACTCTCAAGAACGGTTATTAAAACAACTTATTCAATCGATCCCTTCGACAGGCCAGTCTAACCCTGCGGCCATCAGCCCGATCCACCCCACGAGCATGTCGGCATCACCGACTATACATGCTGGGCGAGACAATACACGTCAATTACATGTTTCTTCCGAAGATCTACGAGTTGCTTCGTCAAGTCAGCAGGCAAGGCTGGGAAAAGAACCGCCTAGAAAGGTTTCACTTCCTGGTATGCAGCATGATCCGGTGTATGAGCCGGTACTTGAGCCACACATCGCGGCACTTCGTGCCGCATTTGACTCTGCAATGTATGACAGCATAACCCTTTCATCATTAAATCCGCACGCACGAAACACTGGCTCACGAAGCGCCGTTGCAAACGGTATAACATGGCTTTCCGAATCATCAAGATCAAGTCCACAAACTAGACCGGGCAATCGATCAAACCGTGGAATCCCGGAATTGCAAGAAACAATTGATCAAGCTGTTGTTCAAACACCAGTAGAAACAGCGGGGAGTTTCGTTGTCAATAGTGCAATATCTATTCCAAATGTCATGTCTGCGACATTGCTCTCGTCCGAAGCCGTGCGATTGGCCTATTACAAAATAATAGAAGAACTTGGACAAGAGAAGGGGCAAGAATTGATTAAAAACATTGCACTGAGTAGACGGAAGAATGCGTTGAATCGATTAGAGAACATGGGAAAAGAATTAACCGATACAGGCCAGCAAAGCGTGTCACAGCAAAGTGAAGTAAACAGTGGTTTTCTAGCCGAGTCACTTGTTCAAATGTTTCCTGAAACCGACCCTGAGACCTCAAACCAACAACAGCTTGGAATAGGTGAAGCAACAGCAACACTTGACAACACATTGGCTGTGCAAAGAAGCCTAAAAGACCTCTCTGACACGGGGTCTTTAACAGACATTAAAGAAAGAATCAGGATTATTGAGGGATTACTCGCGGCCAAAAACCAGTTGCCGCAATCTCAACTGAATCAGGAACAGCTTTCCACAGCATCAACAACGACATCAACAACTACAACACCCACACCGACCACCACATCTATACATACGACAACAACAACACTTACAACGACCACCACAAGACCAACAACAACCACTTCAAAACCAACAACTGCTGCAGCTTTTGAAGAAGCATCAGAAAGTCAAGCGTTGACTACAAACGCTGACAATATGGAGTCAATTCAAAATCAACTTGCCAGGCTCCTTTATATTTTAAAAACTCAGACACAGCGGTGAATAAACGTTACTAGATGAAAAAAACTTTTCCAAGTCAAATACTAGTACATGTATTATACAAGTAATGTATTTTACGCGACAAACCGATTCTAAAAACTTTTCTTGCGTGTAAATTGTATCAAACTTCAATCTGTTTAGGCTTTTAACGTTTTAAATGAAATTCGCACCAAACACGATACATGAATATGCGGATAATCCTGAAGATTTTCATTTTACTGGATCTTATTCAATCTAAATGCGGATAAGTATATGCGGTCTTTCGGGTAAGTTGGAAAAGTTAACAAGATAAATAAAATTCTACATAAAATAACTTTAGACATGTCTAATTATATGTTGTCTTACATTTATTACGTGATTTGATTACAATCATATATCCTCTCGACCTTGGGTTATTCAATAATAACTTATCATAACAACTAGTTGGGAAAAGTTAATATTGCAAATAAAAATGCAACATAAAATAACTTTAGACATGTCTAATTATATGTTGTCTTACATTTATTACATCAAAATCTCAATAGAAATATAATATTTAATCTGTAACAAACATGGATTCGTTAGAAGATAAACTATTATACATTGTATGTAGTTAAACAATTTGCCGTTACTATATGTATGCCAATTACTTTTTAAAACAATAGAACGTAACAAATCGTGATCGATATATTAACAATGTTTCAGGAAAAGGATATCATTAAACTCGTAGTGTTTTCTTTGTCCGTTTTTACTGCAAAGACTTAAAAAAAACATGTATCAATTGTTGAATGTTTGTGATGAATTGATGTAATTTATACATTTCGGTTCAACAAATATCGGTTTATTGAATGACGTTTTGTCTTATAACGCCTTATTTGTCTTGATACGTGAAAATAACACAAATTAATTGGGCCGTGCTCTGTGAAAGGGGGATTTAATGCATGTGCGTCAAGTGTCGTCCCATATTAGCCTGTGTAGTCCGATTTTATGATATTTTTCTTTTAAAAATAGTATCTTCATAGCAAAACAAAACAACAGTTTATGCGAAAAGTTGTGTCCCTGATTAGCCTGTGGGACGACACTTCACGCACATGCATTAAATCCCCCTTTGACAGAGCACGGCTAAATTAAATTCTGAAATTAACCCATTTATGCCTAGCGTCTAGAAAAAAAGGCCTTTGCAAACCCCAGATGAGAGGCCGCATGATGCGGCGTCTTATCAGGGTCTGCGCTGTTTGCTTAAAGGAATTTCTGTAAGAAATATTCTAAATATAGAAATATATATACTAGACATCCCTAATTTTGGAAATAAATTGATCCAATTAAGAAGGATGGGAGAGTTCACTAGGCATAAATGGGTTAAGAAGGCACTGACTGCTCACGTTTGGTCCGACCAGGCGTCCTACTCTGGGTTTGGGTTGCTGTATGAAGGTCCTATAGGGACTATGTATGCTGTATGAAGGTCCTATAGGGACTATGTATGCTGTATGAATGTCCTATAGGGACTATGTAGTCTAAAAATTAAACGCCGATCGGGAAGACTATTTTATTTGTATAAAGTAAACCTTGTAAACATAACATACACGTGTAAAACACCATATTCGTGATTTGATAACAAGCATATATACATGTACTCTCGATCTCGGGTAATTCAATAATAACTTATCATTACAACTTTATTATTTCAATTCTTAAACGATTGTAGTGTTTGTTTTTAGGAAATCTTCGCACAGCTTCGCTAGCACTTGAGCGTTTTAATTGGCCACCTTATAAAACTTGACGGACCAATTGCATGTCGTTATTTCAGTTAATTGGCGTCATAAACATCCAATTACGTCAAGTTTTTAACAATAATCAGTTCATTTTACACATGTGTAACATAAAATTGTTCGAACTGTATGTTTACATTTAAAGAAACTTATAGCTGGCTGTGGTAAAATGTGGCCCGAAAAAGCAACACATTTTGATACCTTTATTTCCCGATTACGTTACTAAATGAGTATCGTTCTTAGAAATCTGGTCTTAATGCTTGTGCGTAATTTGTCGTCCTAGATTAGCCTTGCGGTCCGCACAGGCTGACCAGGAGCAGCATTTTCCTCCTTGGCTGAACTTTCGATCTGAAGACACTTCCTTTAAATAAAAAATTCAATAAATGAGGAAAGGTCGTCCCTAATTAGGACTGCACAAGCTAATCTGAGATGACACAGTACGCGCATGCATGTTTTTTTTCCAAACGAAGCTAAAATGAGCCTCGTTCTGAGAAAACTGGGCTTAATTCATGTGCGTAAAGTGTCGTCCCAGATTAGCCTGTGCAGTTAGCACAGGCTAATCAATGACGAAACTTTCCGCTTGTATGTTATTTCTAATTTCAAGGAACTCTCTCCTTACCGAAAATCAAGTTTAGGCGGAAAGTGTCGTCCCTGATCAGCCGGTGCGGACTGCACAGGCTAATCTGGGATGACAATTTACGCATATGCATTATGCCCAGTCTTCTCAGAACGATGCTAAAATGATGGCCAAGTGTTCAATCGTCACCACTATTATAGCATTTTTTTGATAAATGATTACTATTCGTCACGTTTACGTTATTTTACACGACTTTGCATTTTTTTTACCGTTCGATGTGTTCATTTCATTAATTACTTGATTCGTGTTTCAATGAGATAGATCAACGTTTTTACTGATGGGCATGAATAGATATATAGTTCATGCAGGTTTGTATTTATAAAAAAAATATAGGAGATTTAACAAATATCGGTGTTAATGATAACAAATATGCAAAATAACATTTAAATGTTATTTTCACATATATGATTATCTTTATAAAGAATTTATAAATGGCCTATTTACACATATAGTTCTCGTTCTTTATAAACGCTCAGTTTTTTTTATACGGCAAGATACTTTTATTTTGGCGCGTGACTAGGAAACAAAAATCCCCGATAAGTCATAATTTTGGCTAAATGAACTGAATACGTAGTCAAAATTATGCATTTTCGCAGACATCCGTATTTATACGGATTTAAATAACTCAGCTCTTCGATTATTTGGAGGAAATGCAGTTTTATAACATTACATCAATTGAATCGCATGTAAAATAACAAAATCTAATTGAGCCACGCTTTGGGAAAACCGTGCTTATTGCAGGTGCGTAATGAGTCGCCAATGATTTGCGTGTGAATGCTTTGTTTGGCGCCACTGTCCGCTTGTTTGGATCTTTCCATGGTCTTTTCCGTCTAAATGAAGTCTCGTCGAAACAGAGATCCAGTAAATGTTGAAATGCTGGCCGACACTGCCCTGATAAGCATGTGCGGACTGCACAGGCACATTTGGTAATGTACGCACATGCATTAACCCATTTATGCCTAGTGGACTCTCCCATCTTTCTAAATTGAATCAATTTATTTCCAAAATTAGGGATGTCTAGCATATTTATTTCTATATTTAGAATATTTCTTACAGAAATTCCTTTAAGCAAGCAGCGCAGACCCTGATGAGACGCCGCATCATGCGGCATCTAATCTGGGTCTACGCTGTTTGCCAAGGCCTTTTTTCTAGACGCTAGGCATAAATGGGTTAAGCTAAATTTCCCCATATGTGGCTCTAACCAAAGCCTACAACAAATCGATGGGAATCGAATATCGCGGTGAACATTTTTCATCTTTTTTCGGCGTGCTGTATTAAGCCAGCTTTTCACCTTAGCCTGACCTTTGTAAGTGTCCAATAAAATTCCAATAAAATTTCCCGCGGCTAGGTACGAATGAATACACTTCATTTATTCCATTGGCTGATTTGAGTATAACACCAAAACATTGGAAACATATCCGCGTCTTTGTAACACTGTGATACTGCATGAAACAATTTTATCTCTAATGAAAAGGCTCAATAGATAGAACAGTTTTACAATCAATTCTCGACATAAATACAGTTTATGCGTGCACCTTTTATTTTCAGAGAATTACCAGCGCAAAAGCGTTTATACTAAAGGATATGTTCTCATATTTAGTACTTACTTCCATATTCATGTCAAAGTATAACGAGCAGTGGAAGCGAGGCCTCACTTTAATGCATTGCATTTCAACCCGCGAGGTTTCGGGACAATTCGCGGCCAGTGTGTGAAAGTCAGAGTTTATATACGGTTCATCACCGGAGTTCGCAGCCAGTAAAATAATCGTTATAATAAAGACTCTATCCGTGAACTAGGTGACCTGGAATTTTCTTTATGTTAAATGAAGATATTCAGCAATATAATTAAGATATGTCAATAATAGATTATTGATGTGTTTTCAACAATACAATGATAAATATTATTTTAGATTAATTTAACAATAATTATTCCACCATATTGACTATTGTATTAAGCATGAGCGCGATGATTCTCGATACTGTTAATAATCGAATCATATAGCAATGTCCGACAAACCACTAAAACAGGTTTGTTCGAAGAACGCGCCTATAAATACGGATACTTCGCGTGATGCCGGTTGACTCATATGTTTTAGTTTAACTTCCATTCTTCTTTTGGTTTTCTGTTTTGTATCTAAAGGTTTATGACCAGCAATAATAATGTAAAATAAGCCGCGAAAACTCCGCGTAACATCACTTACTGCGTGTGATGCAGCTAAGAACTGCACAGAAAAAGACATTCGCTTTCATTGACCTCATTCATTGAACTATCAACGCCGTTTATCTTTTTTAAAGGTATTTCTTGTTTATTTTTATTTCAAACTAGACTTTTTCCCAACGAGCTGGAAATTAATATGATGCGTCGTCGTATGTTAATTAAGATTTTTTCCGAACGAGATAGTTACTTTTAGACATGAAAAAGGTTCAATGGTCAGGAGCAAAATAAACACGGCTTTTCTGTATTATAATATATAAACATGGTTTAGAAACCAGCAGATTTGCTTACCATGAACATGAATTGTGCGAAGAGAAGCTATGAACGCCGCTTTAATATCTGTTATGATATTTTAATATTTATAATCGAGTGGTTCAATAAATTAAAACAATTTGGAAACAAACCAGTTTTGTTTTATAAAAAGATTGGAGCCCTGTTTATTCAACTCCCAAAACGCACATAATTTAATGCTTAGTCTCTTCAACTGAACGTTACCTATTCTACAAACACCAGACGTTCTCCAATTATTAAACACAGACTCACGTATTCCTAGATTGGATCTACATGATCCTCGTACTATTTCGTTGGCATGGCAACGGAACGGAAATCATTGATGATATATTAAACTTTAAAAAAATTCCAACAGGAGGTTAACAGGATAAGGTAATTCGAACTTTGCAATTGTCAAACCTACAAAATAACTCCATCGTTTAAAGATACTCGCTACTAACAGCATTCAACGGAGATACATGTACTGTTTGTACTGTCTTTATTAACATTGCATGCATAGTTTGTCATTAATAGAAAGATTAAAAAAGAATGCCTGTTCAAGAACATTAGAACACGCACTCTATATATTTCATTGAAGAGCCTGGGAATTTTTTAGTGAAATGTTATGTATTTAATCACTTTAATTATATAATCAGATGTTTAACAAAGACGGACATTCTTAATGCGTTAATCCGTGGCATGCCAAGCGTATAAGATGAACAATACAATATCATACATTGTATAAATGTTAAACAATTATAGGACTATTGCATACACGTCCTCTGGTTAAGTGCCACTCATTTACATCAGATTTAAAATGATTTATATATGACTTTGAAATTCAGTCCAAGCACTTATTAATTACCACCGGCAAGTATTTTTGTAACGTTCTTCGCGCCTTCATTGTTTTCATCGGGTAATACATCAATTACCAAAGTAGTTCAAATATACGAAATAGAGCCATGCATCGAATGACGTCATAGGCGGCTAGCAACATATATTCAAATAAATGCACAGTTATTCTAGAATGCCAATGTCTTCTCGGTCGACGTCAAGATCTTCAAGCGTGTCGCTACCGTCGGCGTTGGAAAACGTCGTCGGTGATTGTATCCCTTCGCACCGGACGTAGCCTGGGACGCAGCAGCAGCAGAGCGGGCCAGCCGACAGACACTCCATGTTCGTGTGGAGGCGGGACATCATGGAACAAGCTCCATGGAACAAGTTCACCTGGCAAAAGCATTTTCGGCAGAGACGCTCGCTTATGATGTCACGTCCTGCAGAAATGACGTCGTTTCCGCGCCTATCATTTTCCGCGTTGAGATTGATTCCGTTATCACGGTTACTCAAATCAACGTCATTTTGACGCAATGGTGGTAACGATGTGACTTGTGCGACAATAAATACCCACATAATGACTGGTGTCAAATGAAACATCATTGTTCTGTAAATTATAAATATTAACGGTTAGCGCAAATGATAGCTGTATTTTTTTAACAGTAATACAATAATGATATCATACTAATAACAAACAAACTTATCAGTTTTCTCGACAGACAGTGACAAGTTAATGATATCGGTAGCCTTCTCGTTGTATTTTTATCCTTACACAAAATAATTTGAAACAAAGATACCTGTTACACTGATCAATTGCATATGCCATCGGTAAAAAAATTTTGTTAAATAATTTCCAACTTCAAACAATAGAATAAATTCATACCTGTAGTGTACTATTTCCAACTGTTTGTTACACAAGAATGGAAAGTTTTGTTTACGGATAAGTATTGTGCGCATCAACTTAATAATCTAATAAATCAAATAAAAACATCAAACGTTCGAGGGCCATATGGTTGTTACAGAACCAGACATGTTTGGAATTACGGTGGCTTGTGATCATGTTTTTTGCAAGATTATTCCATAAATCTAATTATGGTTTTATTAAATTGCACTGAAAAAGAAAACGAATAGTCAATTTGAGTTTTTTTGTTGACACTGAAATTTATAAGGATTTCCTAAAACAGTTTGATCGAGGCACGATAATCACGTTGCCCGTGTGCAGCTGAATTGTTTTGAAGTCGTTCTGAATCTTGTAAAGAATTTGCTATTAAATATTTTTTTGAAATTTGTTAGCTTTTTAGAAATCACATCTTTTTGCTATTCAACATTGTCTCAGTAGTGCTGTTATGTTAAAAACAAGAGTTCCGCGGTCGGAGATGACCGCATTGAAGCCGGATTTTTTATTTAAATGACAGGAAAGTACCTTTCGTGTTTTTGTCAATGCAATACTTAAATTACTGAAATATTGTTCAAAGGTCAAAATGAAATGTAAGTACTTTTCAAGGCATGAGCAAACCTTGTGTTATGTTTTGAATGCATATAAAAAATTTAACATTTTAACATTGAAGGTCACAGTGACCTTGACCTTCAAATGAATGACATTGAAATGAGCAGTGGTGATCTTCTAGTACTGGCCAACCTTTATGTCAAGTTTGAAGACTCTAGGTACAAGCATACCAAAGTTATAACATGGAATAAGAACTTTAACATTTTTACCTACCAAAGTTATAAGAACTTTAACATTTTTACATTCAAGGTCACAGTGACCTTGACCTTAGAATGAATGACCTTGAAATGACCAGTGGTCATCTAAGTGTGCTTGCAAACCTTCATGTCAAGTTTGAAGACTCTATGTCCAAGCATACCAAAGTTATAACAATTTTAACATTTTAACATTTAAGGTCACAGTGACCTTGACCTTCAAATGAATGACATTGAAATGACCAGTGGTCATCTTCTAGTACTGGCCAATCTTTATTTCAAGTTTGAAGACTCTAGGTACAAGCATACCAAAGTTTTAACATGAAATAAGAACTTTAACATTTTTACATTCAAGGTCACAGTGACCTTGACCTTCAAATGAATGACCTTGAAATGTCCAGTGGTTACTTACTAGTTCTGGCCAACCTTCATGTCAAGTTTCAAGACTCTAGGTCCAAGCATACCAAAGTTATAACAACTTTAACATTTTTACATTCAAGGTCACAGTGACCTTGACCTTCAAATGAATGACCTTGAAATGTCCAGTGGTTACTTACTAGTTCTGGCCAACCTTCATGTCAAGTTTCAAGACTCTAGGTCCAAGCATACCAAAGTTATAACAACTTTAACATTTTTATATTGAAGGTCACAGTGACCTTCACCTTCAAATGAATGACCTTGAAATGACCAGTGGTCATCTGTTAATCCTGGCCAACCTTCATGTCAAGTTTGAAGACTCTAGGTCCAAGCATACCAAAGTTATACCATGAAATAAGAACTTTAACATTTTTACATTCAAGGTCACAGTGACCTTGACCTTCAAATGAATGACCTTGAAATGACCAGTGGTTACTAACTAGTTATGGCCAACCTTCATGTCAAGTTTCAAGACTCTAGGTCCAAGCATACCAAAGTTATAACAACTTTAACATTTTTTATATTGAAGGTCACAGTGACCTTGACCTTCAAATGAATGACCTTGAAATGACCAGTGGTCATCTGTTAATCCTGGCCAACCTTCATGTCAAGTTTGAAGACTCTAGGTCCAAGCATACCAAAGTTATACCATGAAATAAGAACTTTAACATTTTCGAGCACGCCGCCCGCCCCCCCGCCCGCCCCCCCCGCCCCCCCGCCCGCCCGACAACATCAATCTATAAGCCGAGATTTTTTCGAAAAAAATCCGGCTAACAATCTAAAAGGAATAAATTACCGTAGCACAACATTTGGTTCATGGTGAAAGCGCGCAAGTATAAGGTGCATATCAAAGTTGTTGTTTTTTGTTAACCCATTAATGCCTAGCGTCTAGAAAAAAGGCCTTTGCATGCTTCGGCGTCTCATCAGGGTCTGCGCTGTTTGATTAAAGGAATTTCTGTAAGAAATATTATAAATATAGAAATAAATATACTAGACATCCCTAGTTTTGGAAATAAATTGATCCAATTTAGAAGAATGGGAGAGTCCACTAGGCATAAATGGGTCAATATTGTTTCTCTAAAATAATGAACGCCCTTGAAGCTGACTTATTTTTAGTTAAATGTTTAATTCAATTGGACAATCTGCACATTTAGATCCGTGTTATTTGAGTCATGCTCATTAATGTTCTATTGTTTTAATTAGTTATTAGCTCCGCTGTTTTCGGAAAAAACGCGTGGTAAATTTTTTTAAATAAAATCTGACAATCTTTCATTTATTCAAAACTGCACCCGCAGCCGGGCGTTGGCACCCGTTATGCGGTGCTCTTGTTTTAACATTCTCTTTTCATTTTTGACTTGAAATCCTTCTTCGATGAGTTAGCATCGGATCTCATGGAAGTAACCACTTCCAGGAGTTGGTATCTCGAGGAGGTACCAAAGTAAGGAGTTTGCAGCTGAGCGAGTGAGCAAATAGAGTTAAACGAGGAATAATAACCATTACATTGGATGCTTGATTCCCCATACCCCGTTCCACCCAATCCCATTGACTTGCACCCGAACCCACCCAGGACACGCACGTCTGTTTTATGTTCATATGACCGTTAATTTTTCTCAACAAAAATGTGTTTTTATCGTAGGAAAAAAAAACTATAAATACAAATATACTGTCTGAGAGAGCGAAAAGAAATGTGAAGTACTCGTCAATTTGGTAAGTTTTCTAGTCCATAGGGTCCCATTATGAAACTTTCAAGGCATTTTTCTCTACTTTTCCTCATTTCAGATTGTGCGGGATTTTAAAGATTAATGTGCAATCTAGCAAAAATTGGAATACGAAAATGTGTCGTTCAATTTCTAAAACAATAGGGCCATGATGGCCCTGAATCGCTTACCTGATTAACCAAATACAATCCCAACCCAGATTTCATCAAGATAAACATTCTGACCAAATTTCATAAAGATTGGATGAAAACTGCGACCTCTATTGTCTATACAAGGTTTTTCTATTATTTGACCTAGTGACCTCCTTTTTGCCCTAGTGACCTAGTTTTTGACCCCAGATGACCCAAATAAAATCCCAACCCAGATTTCATCAAGATAAACATTCTGACCAAATTAAATAAAGATAGGATAAAAACTGTGATCTCAACTGTCTACACAAACAAATTGTTGATGGCTTTTCTATTATATGACCTAGTGACCTAGTTTTTGACCTCGGATGACCCAAATACAATCCCAACCCAGATTTTATCAAGATAAACATTCTGACCAAAGTTCATAAAGATTGGATGAAAACTGCGACCTCTATTGTCTACACAAGGTTTTTCTATTATTTGACCTAGTGACCTAGTGTTTGACCCCAGATCACCCAAATACATTCCCAAGCCAGATTTCATCCTGATAAACATTCTGACAAAATTTCATAAAGATTGGATGAAAACTGCGACCTCTATTGTCTACACAAGGTTTTTCTATTATTTGACCTAGTGACCTAGTTTTTGACACCAGATGACCCAATTACAATCCAAACCCAGATTTCATCAAGATAAACATTATGACCAAATTTCATACACATTGGATGAAAACTGTTACCTCTACTGTCTACACAAACAAATAATTGATGATTTTTCAATTATTTGACCTAGCGACCTAGTTTTTGACCCCAAATAACTAAAATACAATCCCAAACCAGATTTCATCAAGATAAACATTCTGTCCAAATTTCATAAAGATTAGATGAAAATTGTGACCTCTATTGTCTACACAAGGTTTTTCTATTATTTGACCTATTATGTGACCTAATGACCTAGTTTTTGACCCCAGATGACCCAAATACAATCCCAACCCAGATTTCATCAAGATAAACATTCTGACCAAATTTCATAAAGATTGTTACACAAATTGTTGACGGACACACGCACAAACCCACGCAGGCACATACAGACGCAGGACATCACACGGTCACATAAGCTCACCATGTCACTTCGTGAAAGGTGAGCTAAAAATTCCATTGGTCCGAACGTAAGCATCATCAGAAAACACAGCAGTGTGATTTTGACAAACGTACATTACATAGAAACGCACTCCAACATTCATCTTTCAAAGTTTCCCTTGACGAATTGCATCTAAATGTTGCAGACATATATAGGATACAGAAATTCACCACACAAGAATGGGTGTGATTCATTAATGGCTTTAATCTAACATGGAAAGAACACAAACTCTTAGAATGTATCACTAATTTCAACCACAGAATGGTCAAAATGATTTGTGGAAAATTAAACAACATGGAAGAAAGAAAAAAAGAACACCAAATTAAAACTGAACAAAATTTAATGAATGAATTTTGAAATAAATTCAAGCTATGTTCAAATAAAAAATCGTAATTAGGAGAACTACATTTTATACAACAAAATGAATACCAGTAGCATAAAATATATATATCATATGAACATTCTAATAGCAGTGCACCGAATATTCTGCACAATTTGAACTCTATTATACAAGTAACTGTAAATACAAGTTCGAATACAATTTTTTTTACTCATAACCACATGGTTTTAATCACTTCCTCTTGCGTTTTCTAGTATCATCTATTTTAAATATTGCCAGATAAGTTGTGTACATCACCATTAATGCTGTTTACATGCTGCTTGTGTATGCCAACTGAGCAGATCTCTCCTTAAATGCTTAGGATTTTTGGAAATTCTCATGATTTTGAACCATACATAAAACTGCTAAAACTTCTAAAAGCATTTAACAGTATATACAGTTACTTGGTTACTTGTATGTATTAGCAGGTTCATGAGCTTTGCACTGGGAGAATCGATTTTAATGCATGTGCGTCAAGTATCGTGCCAGGTACAACACGTTCTCCGTACCTGATAAGTTTGTTTATAAGAAACTTCCTTTGAAGGAGAAAATCTATAAAAACAGAAAGTGTTGTCCCTTTTATGCCTGCATGGACTGCACAGGCTAATCTGGGACAGTACTTGACACATGTGCATTAAGCCAGATTTTACCAGAGCATTGCGCATACAAAATCATGAAACTGATACTAGTGCACAACTAATATGCATTAATTATTTATTTACACAATGGGTTTAACTATCATCTCATTATAAATAGAGAAAGTAGTAAGTTCTGCAATGGGTCAGAATCCAGAAAAAATATGAAACACAAATCCAGTCTTATGAGCCTGTGATGGGAAAGAACTGCATGGCAAAACGTGAAAAATCAAGAACAAAACAAATAATGATTAGAAGAACAGTACGTGGTCAGTTATGACCCAAGAGGCATGTTTTGTTTTCCTGGCTGAAAATTGCATATTCTAGGTATCTGTCTTTTATACATCCATTAAGATTTAAAAGATTTTCAGAATCAGATATTGGCAGAAACTTTTTTTAAGCCCAACCTTATGATACTTAATATTCAACCAATCAGAATAAAAAATCAAATGCAACAACAATTCTCATTGGTTAAATTGTAAGCTGACTCTGAGTTTGAATTTGAAGTTTACACAATCAAAATGGTAGGTCTAGAATTCAAAGGGTGCTTCTGTCACTGGAGTTTGAACTCAATTTTCATGTTTTACAAAATAAAAATTGTTCAAGTCCGACATTCCCCTAAAACTATTTCTATGATACAAAAGCTTATATTAATTTTTAGATACATGTAAGTTTTTAATCAGAAACATGTTGCTAGTTTAAACAGATTAAGAAAATCTACAGGACATAGTACAGCCAACTTGTACATGTTCATTATTTATTTAGTAAAAACAGAGATAACACAAATATTGCTATATGGTAATTATATGTAATAGGTTACCAGTTCCCAAAATCTATTGCTATTTAAATGACAACAGTGATATAAAATCTATATAATAGTGTCTGAAAATAGGTCAAACATTTCAATACGAAACTGCATGTTTTTCACAGGATTTGTCGCATGGAAAAGTTTGTTTCCTCATGCTGTAATACTGTCTCTAAAAATGAGTAATTGATTTCAAAATTGACAAAAATAATCTTTCTTCTTATGATAAATGTATACAAAATTATTGTTTTAATGATGTAATAATGATCAATAAACTGCATGGGAATTTCCAGAAATTGGGAAACAAACTTGCCAGACGCCAATATATCTATTAACAAACTGTATTAAAAAAAGGTTGTGACCAAAATAGGTTTTTCCTAGATTCAGATGGAACAGTTTCCATGAACAAGTTTTGAACTGGCATTTACGAAACATTAACATATGAATATATGTATATCTTACAAGATAAAATAACAAATGAAGCATAACACATTGATCTAGCAGTTACTCTTAAACCAAGTGAGAAATTATATATATGGTTGTTGTTATCAGTAGTTTGTTTCTTTGTCATATGGTTCTCTTGATATTGCTTTATAATTTTCCTGTTTGTTTATTTTATATCAAATAATATGATCAGTTGGTTGCTGTTAATTTTTTGTTATAATAATCTTTTCTTTTCACTTTAAATGTGTTTAATACGTGTACATGTGTATTATCAAAATGATTACAAACATAATGTACAAACTTCATTTTGAAAATAATTGAAGAAACATATGATCATATATTGGGAACTAAGGTAAAGGTGTGAAATCAAAACAAGCTCCTCTGCATCTCTGCATCCAAAACCTCTGCAACAAGAAACCGTTGGAGACGGGTGATGCTCCCCAAGTTTTTTTTTGTCACAATATTGCTCTATATATTCAGATAAAAGGAAACGTCTTGAGGGAATAGTAATTGGGGGGACAAGAATTTTGTTCATAGAAAATTTAAAAGGGCCATAACTCTGTGAAAAATGATCAGACCAGAACCCGCTGATAATATGCACATCTCCTCTTGGTAGTGAAGCTTCCCATTAAGTTTCATTGAATTCCGGTCATTAGTTGCTGAGAAATAGCCCGGACAAAAATTGTGCACGGACGGACACACAGACGGACAGATGAAGCGGCGACTATATGCTCCTCCCAAAATAAATTTTGGGGGAGCATAAAAACCAAGCCATCAGAACAAATAAATGAGAAAATCCAAAGTATTCAAATTAAAATGATGCAGTGAACACTTAAGTATTAGCGATTATTCTGAATACTTTCTGAACAACTTGGCAATTACTTTCTTTAATGATTAACTCTTTTATGATATGAAGAGGAGATACATTGTAACTCTACATGGTCAGTATGTAGCTGTCCATCAATGACTGCGTTCATTGGTATATATCTGTAGTGTACAACAAAAGCACATGGCTGCATAATCAAATCAATCACTTGTAAACTCTGGGATAAAAAAAACAACCAAATGTGTTGCAATAAAGTCTCGTCTTCTGATTAATTTAAAGCATGGTCATGGTTCAGTATAAAACTGGGCGAGAGCCAGACACCAGCCTTCTTGGATATGTGCCCTGCAAATATTATTAGCATGGGCAGACAAATGCCCTTGCAGATAATGGTCCTTGTGACATTAAGCTATACCTCTCCCTATGTTATCATAGTTCATAGCTGATTCAACTAACTTAACTCGTTACAAAAAAGCCACCGAGTCGAAAACTCATTTATTGAAACTTAAGAAATTAAAAAAATTGATCCCTTTTCGAGGACACTTGTTATAACATTATCGCTTATTATCATTACCAACAAACAGGCTGTTATTGATGACAATGATGGGAGGGAATGTGTCCGGGAAGGACTTCTATATACATCTATACTAAGAATATTGATAGGTCAAGTGTTCAGGAAGGCCTATGTACATCTATACAAAGAATATTGGGTGGGCATGTCAGTGAGGTCCAGTGTGCTCCATTCAAATAGGCCACCATGAGAACATGAACAGAGTTTGTTATAAACATAAGTTAAATAAAATATAACTTACAAAATGTACGACAGAATAAAAAAAATATTAATCTATTAATTTCATAAAATACAACTTGTACTGGCTTATTTTCATTTGAAAAGAAATATTATTGGCATAAATCATGGAAGAATAATTCACATTCACTATAAACAAATGCAAACCATAAAATTATATGACAAAAACCAATAATTATTTTCAACAAAGGTTTAAGCGGAATCTCCAACATTTTGGCAGCATGCGATGGAAAATGCTGTATTTTAGGTTTGAAATGTCAAGTCATTGGAAATGATTTATTTTATCCCGTCGCATGATGATTTCTGTTACCACAGCAACTAGTCACATGATCGAGCACTGCTTCTGTCCGTTGCCTTTAGCCTTTAGGCGAGATTTCGGGCGATAGTGTTCGAGAAATGACAGCTGCTTAGCGTTGATAGCACCACGTCTCTTTCTGTAAGTACAAAATGTATGGCATGTGTGTAAAGTGTCCACACGGGCTAAAAGGGGACAGAACTTTACTCCTAAACTAGATTTTCATCAAGAAGAGTTTTTCTTCAAACAAAAAATACAATAAAAGCAGAAAGTGTTTTTCCTTGTTAGCTTGTGCAGATAGCACAGGCTAATCTGGGAAGACACTTATGACACATGCATTACTCCCCCTTTTCACAAACTGAGGCTCAAATGTATATGCTATGTCATGCACAGATGTCTTTATGCCATCTGGGGCCAGCCATATGCACAATCGTGATCAGGAGCCACGCTGTCCACTCTTTTGTCCTTTTTTTTTATTGTCTCATTAGCAGACAGGTGCCCAGACTGCGCAAGGCTGGCCTGGAGCTACTTTGGCTGCATACCCCTTCACCCAATTCTTTGCATGATGTGGCTCGATGGTTTGAAATAATTAGCATCACATTTAAGGCTGTAGGCAATTGTTTTTTGAACAACTGATTAAGGTTTTAATAATTTACAGAACACAAAAACCTTCAACTGTGACCGTGGCCTTTCACCCAGAAGCATGGGAAATATATGACATCAAGAGCACCGCATAACGGGTGCCACACTCGGCTGCGAAAGCTTGTCAGATTATTTTTTTTAGAGGTCACAGTGACCTTGACCTTTGACCTAGTGACCCAACAAGAGATGTGTTTGTCAGAAACACAATGCCCCCTACTGCGCCGCATTTAAATAAAATTTATATTTATCATTTGGCAGGTATAGAAATCATCTCCCTTTAAAGGTTATTACTTCCCTTGAATTTTGTCCAATCCAACCGGGGGGTATGGGGGGGAGTGTCTCACAGTCAATTATGACTATGTCAGACATCACTGACAACCAAGGCCTGTGGTTTAAAAGAGATCATAACCAGAGTTGATTTTTTTTTCTTTTTCATAAAATAAAATAGCCAGAGTTGATCATGTATCTATGGACATATGTTCACAGGTATGTAATGAACATAAAAGAAATTATAATTATATCTTTAAAAAAAAACAACTTTTTTTCATGACAAATCAATCATTTGGGTTATAAATAATCAAAATAAAAAAATATGTACAGTAACTGTGAAAAGAACTTCAACTCTTGGTAAGGAAATATATAATATGAGATTTATAATTATATAAATTACTTCCATTGAAAATAATTGTCTGTAACATATCTCTATTTTTATTCCATTTAAAGCTTATTACTTCCCTTGACTTTGTTTTTTGCACCCTAGACTTTGAAGGATGATGTTCACTTTGAAATTTACCACTCAAAATGTGCAGCTCCATGAGATACACATGCATGCCAAATATCAAGGTGATATCTTCAATATTTAAAAAGTTATGGCCAATGTTAAGGTTTTAGCATGATGCCTATGGCGGACAGAGGACGACGAGCTGGCTATGACAATAGTTCGGGTTTTCTCCGAAAACAGCCTCGCTAAAAATGATTGGCTCAAGGGGAATGATAATCTGAAGTTAAACAAGTGTTCCGCCGTCAGACATATGCCTCCCCCAAACGTGACCTTGACTGTGACCTTTGATCTACTGACCTGAAAATCAATAGAGGTCATCTGCCAGTCATGATTAATGTACCTATGAAGTTTCATGATCATAGGCCTAAGTGTTCTTGAGTAATCATCTGGAAACCATTTGGTGGACGGACGGACCAACCAACCGATGGACTGACATGTGCAAAACAATATATCCCCTCTTCTTCGAAGGGGGGCATAATAAAAATCCTTCCATTCATGCATAAGAAGTCCGGTAAAAAAAGAGAGACTTCAATAAACCATCTTCTTATAATCATATGACAGAGAATGGCAGAGAAATACCTGTCACTTTTAGGTTGGAGCTTACAAATCCTAACCAGTAGCGAACATGCATGTTATTTAGAATATTTGCTCAGAACATGTGACAATCTGCTCAATCTATTATAAATCACAAACATTTAAGCATCCAATTTGAGAATTCAATATTCAATGCCAGGTTTCCGTAGCCATTGGCTATTATAGCTTTTGGTATTGCCAACATAGCACTTACGTTCTGATGAGCTCCACCGCGTCCTCATACTTGAGCCCGCACTCCATGAGGGCTAGGGCCACCAGTACAGGTGCACGCCCGAGCCCTGCCACACAGTGCACGGCCACACAGCAGCCCGGGCTCTCTCTGAACCGGGACTTCAGCAGGCTGAACCACTCGTCCACAATCTTGCTGGGCGGCGGGAACCCGTCATCAAACTGCCAATCCTGGAGGACATGATTTCAATATAAGATTTAAATTATGAAAGCTTAATTTCCAACCCTAAGATACTGATGAACCAGTAGTCCTTGATCTAGCTGGGCGGCTGGTTCCCATAATCAAACTGCCAGTCCTGTAGGATAGTAAAGAATGCTCTTAGCTCGTTACCACATGTATATTAGCCTTGATCTGAGAAAAGAGGTTTAACCAATTACCACTTAGATACGTATTTTGATGCATTAGTAGTCCCTCAGAAAAATACTTTTAATTAAAGCCCTTTCTTACTAGATTAAAGTTTAAGTCTTCATTTGCAACCCTTAGATACTGATTTACTCGCAGGCTGTTCGGGTTTTATGCTGTTTGCACATAGCCATTTTCACTTTGCTTCTGAGTGGGAATGGGTTAAAGGAAGGAGTGCAGTAAGCATAATCCCACTAAAAATGTTGTAGGGTTTGTAGGGATGGCGTGTTTACTTGCTTTGTTCCATGTAGGGATCATCAAAGAGAAAAACTACAGCTGTAAACGGGTAAAGAAATGTTCTATATTTCCGTCTCTAAAAGCTTAATGATCACCAGGCAAAACAACAATATTTGTATATTTAATATATATATAAATAACATATTAAACTCACCCTTAAACTATTTGATGCATTGTATTTAGTATTAATTTCATATTAAAAGTTATAAATGATGATATCTTAATATTATTTTCTTACTTTCTTATTTTACTTTTGGATATTTACTGTTCAGAGTTAGAAATTTGAATGACTTTGCCTTGTGATGCGCGCCTTTTTATTGCATTTATTTCTAAAACAATTTTTTGTATTTATTTAACCTTCAATTGGGAATTTTTTGGACAGCTATTGGGAAATTTGTATTTTTTCCCCAATCGGGAAAATGCCGTTTTCCAGTACTTAAAGCCACACACCTTGAAATAAAATACACGTTAATCAATACATATGGATGCAATTTGAAAGTGCGCAAAATTGTCATTAAATCTATAGCCTAGGGAGCAAGTAATTTATTATTTTTCAAACGGCTTTTATAACTGAAAGTAGGATTTCTATACGTATACATGTGTGCGTCAATTTCGAAAAACGTGATTATTTTTAAGTTTTAAAACTCAAAAAGATGGATTTCTACCTTGTAACCACCAGATATATTATAATTGGCTTAGATAAAATTAAATCTTTAGCCTAGTTAGAAAATAATTTACTATTTTTCAAAGGGTACGGCTTTTAAAACCGAAAGTAGGATTTCTAGACGTATACATCCGTTTCGACCAGCGCGATTATTTTTCAGTTGTTAATCGCAAAAAAGACGGATTACTACCTTGTAACCACCAGATATATTCTAATTGGCATAGATAAAATATGTTTCTTATTTATTCTTAAATTTACTATGCCAAATAAGGTGTGTGGCTTTAATATAGTAGGACAACATTCCCTGCAGACTTACTTATTTTCAATCAGAAAGAACATGATGGTATGGTATTTGTTTTAATATCCAATCAAGCCTGAACTCATGACAAGTTTATGTAACCATTTTTTCACTACTGTGCCAAAATATTCTCCAGCCACTGAGACGGCCATGGGGATAAAGGAGAACCAGTCACTGAGACGGCCATGGGGTTAAAGGACAACCAGCCACCGAGACGGCCATGGGCTTAAAGGAGAACCAGCCACTGAGACGGCCATGGGGTTAAAGGAGAAATACAGAGAATTATCCCAAGCTGTTACTGTGTTAACATATGGTGGTTTATGTACAGAAGGAAATGCCACCAGTTGTATATAGGATTTTTAGGTTCGGTAGAAACCACTAATGTGATCTTGGTTTGAGCCAAGTAATTAACTGACTGCCAGTCAAAAACAGTTGTTCACATGCACTTATGCAATAAGCACAGAGCAGGCATTCAGAAAGCTCCCATGGGGAAAAAGTCTAAGTTTGTTTGAACTTAAGTAAGAATTTTACATCAATCACATTGTATGTGCAAAATCAAAAGTTTACAGCTTATGCATAAAATAAAAAACAATAATCATCTTTGCAAAAGTCGTTTAACAAATTTTACCAAAATTTGCAAGAAACTACATTTTCCTTTATGACTTTTGGAGGGCCCAGTTAATTTTAACCGCTGCAATATTAAAACAAGAGGGCCTGAAAGGCCCAAAATTGCTCACCTGAGATAAAAAGAAATGACCTGTTCTTTGCAGCCCAAGATATCAATGGAACAAATGTTCTAACATAACTAATGTTTTGACAAAATTTCATGATGATTAGGCAAAACATGTGACTTCTAGAGTGTTCACAAGCTTTTTTACTATATAAATATAAGGAAAAAGACCCCCCCCCCTGGCCGCCATGTTTTGTTTACCGATCCAAACCATTATAACACTAAACTGTCCTATCCAGGTGTGGTAGTGCGGTCTCCTTCGCTTACGCAAATGAACCGGTCACAGGAGGGTTACAAGTTATGTAACTTAGTGAGCCTTATGTAATGCGGAAATATTTATTTGACAATCTCTTATTTCCAGTCAGGATGACACCACTGACTGGTTGTAAATCAATTAACTAAAGGCGTTCAGTCAGGGACGCCTAAATACATTTATAAGTGAAAACCAAGGAAGCTTTAACAAAAATAACTAATTTTATTCCAAGAACTCGGAAAATGAAGAACAATGACAGAAAATTAAGAACAGGTACAAGCCAAATCTAAAGAATCTAAGTATCATTACAAAAATGAACAACATACAGCAAATACCTTAATGAATGTAAAGAAGTTCAAAATCTGTAAAAAAAAACTGATATAAATAAAAGTTACTGTTAGTCTAGAAAGTGCTTCAAAAATCTAGTTTACAAAATAGGTCTAATTTAATCTAAAGAACAAGATTTATGGAGATAAGGAAACGTCAGTGAATCAAATGTAAAAATAAGAAAAATTTACTAAAGTTATTGAAATAGAATAGAGTCTTTCTAATTAAGAAAATGCCAAATAGAAATAATCTAAATAATAAGAATAATTTAGAAAATAATGCCAAAATGTCTTGATGCTGGTGTTAAAAATATTTTAGAGTTTAATTATTTCAAAATTCCAACCTTTTTCAAGAGCTGTTAACTTTTCAAGAAAGCATCAAGGTGTTTAAATCAGCCAAAACAGCTTATGTTATACAGTTCAGAAGAGATCAATGGCAGCGCAGTCAATTTTTGCTCAGAACAGTGCATTTATCAATGATCAATATCTTCCCAAAGTCCAGAGCAGAACTAAAAATAGATTACTGAACCAGGTTAAACAAGGGAGATAAATACTGCATAAATACTGCAAAATCATGTACATGTTGTCTTTCTTTCAGTTATCTCTTAGTTGAAAGGCTTATCATAAGTGTTAATGACTAAAACAGTTATGTTAACTATGAAAATTCTGTGTTATGAAAAATTACATAATACAGTTAATGTCACATAATATTGAAAAAAAAAACCCAAACTTTACTACACAGGAAACAAATGTTCTGACAAAATTTCATAAAGATTGAGCAAACTAGAAAGTTAACAAGATTTTACTATAGCCATATATAGCCATATAAGGAAAAATGCCCCGCCCCTTGGCAGCCATGTTTTTCAAGCCAAGGTTACCATTTTTGAACTCATTCAAGATATCATTGGGACAAATAATCTGAGCAAGTTTCATGAAGATCGGAAAATAAATGTGGCCTCTAGAGTGTTAACAAGGTTTTACTATAGCCATAAAGGGAAAAATGCCCCGCCCCCTGGCGGCCATGTTTTTCAACCAGCCGACATCATTTTCGAACTCGTCCAAGATATCATTGGGATGAATCTTCTGACCAAGTTTCATGAGGATCGGATAATAAATGTGGCCTCTAGAGTGTTAATAAGATTTTGCTATAGCCATATAAGGAAAAATGCCCCGCCCCTTGGCAGCCATGTCTTTCAAGCAAACGTAACCATTTTCAAACTCATCCAAGATATCATTGAAACCAATCTTCTGACCAAATTTCATAAAGATTGGACAATAAATAAGGCATCTAGAGAGTTAACAAGTCAAATAATGACGCACGACGGACAAAAGGCGATCACTTAAGATCACCATGAGCACGTTGTGCTCAGGTGAGCTAAAAATTAAAAGCAAAATGTTCACAGCTTAACACCCTATCTGGATAAAACACTATTATGAAAGCCAAAAATCAGTAGTGACCAGTCTGGCCTAAACTGAGTGAACATGGGCCTCATCCTGAACAAACTGGGCTAAATGCTATTGCCTATAGTGTCGTCCCAGATCAGCATTTGGTGTCAACACAGGCTATTCAGGGAGGACACTTTCTCTCTTAACTGGACTTGTTGCTCTCAGAAGAGACATCCTGAGAACAAAGTATTCAAAAAGTCTGACAGAACAGGCTAATCTGGGTTGACATTTTACACTCTTGCATGAAGCACTGCTATAGGAACATCTACAAGTCATATCTGGGTTGACAGTTTACACTCTTGCATGAAGCACTGCTATAGGAACATCTACAAGTCATGCAATACACCACACATAATCATTTCCACATGGTAGTCTACAAAGCCTGTACCATAATTAATCTCATTAACCCATTTTTCCAGCTTCCATTCATTTCTTCTGTCTGGATAAACAACAATAACACCACATTACAGGTTGGATGGAAGGAAAGCTTGCTTGATTGGCTGCAGAACTAGGGTTCTATGGAAGAAAACACATGATCTTAATAAACACTTGGCTCTGAATAACCAGGCAATAATGCAGTATATCATAACACAACTCAAGGGTGGCATTCTGTAACAAAGCTGTTGTTAACAGTAAATCACCATTTCTAATGAAGTTACCAAATATCTTGAACAAAAAATATATACAAGTTAACTCAATCAGCTTGTGGATAGACCCGAAAGGGGGTCAAAAGTCAAATAGTCACAATATATTCAGTTAAGTTTTTTAAAAATATTCGTACCCATCAATGTAGAGTCTCCGAAAGGATCCAAACACACTGTGCTATTTTTCATTTTTCAGAATGAGCCATAATAAATCATGAACAATCTCCTTAGAATTTTCTGTATATATAGTTTTCTGATTCTCACTGTGTTGTACCCCCAGGTAGAGATACAAATTGTAAAAGAAATGCATAACAAAGGCAAAAACACGTCTGGTCCATAAAACAAGAGAAGGGGGCACCATTCTGAAGAGTAAAAAATATAATATGCATCATGCAAAAATGGGTCTTCTGCAGCCTAGTTCCAGACGATCAGGAGCATTTGCGCAGTATGAACAGTCGCTAACCTGTCCGTTAATGAAACACAAAAACCTTGCGTGACTTTATAGCGAACAGGGAAGCGCTGACCAGACTGGCTGAATGGATAGGTTTGTCTGGAGCCAGTGTCTTAAAACTGTTAACCCTTCACCGCTCATTATGACATTCTGAATCGTTTGCAGTCCCTTATTAAGTAACATTAGATTGAAGATCTTTCTTTACAGATTCAATTTCTTTAAAGGTTTCATGGCAATCCTTATTCTTAATGTCCTGGTGAGCAGCAAACAGCATAAAGCTTGAACAGCCGGCGAGTTACTTGCAGGCTGTTCTGGTTTTATGCTGGTTGCACATAGCAATTTTCTCTTAGCTTCCTTGTGCGGAAGGGTTGAGTATCTCTTTGAGTGTTGGAACCGAATTTTGAAGGCCTTTGCAAACAGTTTGGATCCAGATGAGATGCCACAGAACATGGCGTCTCATCAGGATCCAAACTGTTTGCTATTATGATAGTATTCTTTGACAAAAACGAAGAAAATGCTAATTTTAGAAATTCAGCAGACAACATTTTAGCAGACGACAAATTTCCCAGCATGCAAAGGGGTATGCAACCTACAAGGACTCTGATGCCCTCCAGATCCAGCTTGTCTGTTTTGTAGGTAGGCTCACACACCCTCACAACATCCTTGGCTCCACACTTCTTGAGTTCCTGCAAAAGAAAGGCAATGAGACTTTGTCTTATGAAAAACATCACTTGGTTTTTAATGCCCCGAGTTTCATAGCTGATAAAATTTAAGAAAATGAGTCTGTTCTTCCACAGATAATTCCTGAATAACTAATTGAAACAAGTTTGAAACAAAATGTTTCAGTCCATTTCAAATAGACATTGACAATGCCTTTCCCATTCAAATTAAACAGGTTTAAAGCCATATGACACTAAAGTGTTTTCTTATTCAAAATCTGGTCCAGTAATAGGCCCCATTCCCAATGGAAACAAGTTTATATTTTTCCCAAATGGGAGCTAAAAATTCCCAATAGGTTTCCCCAATTTTCTTTTTCTTAGATCTCAATATTTTGTTCATCTCCCATCGATGTAAGTAAAACCATAGTAAATATTTATAACACTAAACAAATTGTATACTCAATTTTGAAGCCTTTTTAGCAAAACAACAACAAAACTTATTCTCCAATTGAAGTCGAAACACAGTGATTTTTCCCAATCCAAAGGGACCCGGCCCCAAATTGGTGAAAACAAACACTGCACTTAAATTTCAATGAGTTTAAATGAGACTGGTTCTAGGAAAACTGGGCTTCATGCATGTGCATTTAGTGCCGTTCTAGATTAGCCTGTTGAGTATGCACAGGCTAATCAGGGACAACACCTTTTTTGCTTTTAAGAAGTCTCAAAACAAAAATCATGCACAGGCTTATCTGGAACGGCACTTTAGGCCCATGCTTTATGCCCAGTTTTCCCACTAAGAGGATAAAAAAACCTCATTGCTTATCACTAAGGGGCCGTAAGAACCGGGAGAAGAGACATTTAAGCCTTCAAAAAAATAAATAAATAAAAAATAGCACATAAAACCAATGCTGATTACTTTCACATTATGTAACAAAGAAATATTTATGGCTAAGTTCCATTTTAGACAAAACGCCATAAATTAACCCTTTCAGTGCGGGAACCGAATTTTAAAGGCCTTTGCAAACAGTTTGGATCCAGATGAGACGCCACAGAATGTGGCGTCTCATCAGGATCCAAACTGTTTGCTATTCTGATAGTATTCTTTGAAAAAAATAGAAGAAAATGCTAATTTTAGAAATTCTGCAGACGACATTTTAACAGACGACAAATTTCCCAGCATGCAAAGGGTTAAAATTGTTGAGGAAGTCAGCTTAAAGGAGGGAAAAAAACACAGCCTTGCATTCTAGACCAGCGCCACCTACCTCAATGAACTTGTCAATGCTGGCATCTGTGGGCCGGTCCATGATCAGGAACCTCATGTTCTTGTACTCGATCATGGCAGGATCTGGGCGGCGGGTCTTCATGACTGTATCAGAGGTCATTCACTGGCACTTACAAATATGTTCTTTGTTGGACAAGGAAAAAAGGTTTTCTGTCACAGATTTTGATATTGATTGTTAGTTTTTTCACTTTTCGATTTTATGTACCACTGTTGTGGTAATGGTTTCTTTTTTTGGCGAGTGACGATGTAATTTCCACACCTATAGATTGTCTAGTCTAGATAGAATGAATATGTTTGTATATAGGCACTTGAATTGTTTACTTGCACTGAATTTCCAGTCTATTGGTTTGTATAGTTATAAATGTTCTCGGCCTGTTGTTTAAAATTGTTCTCTCTGATATCGACAACTGTGTCACAAAATGTGATTTCCAGTCTTTATATATGTATGAAAGAGGTATATCAGCAATTTAGCCTTTGAGGACAGTGTATTTTATTATATCACACACTCAAAAATAAATAAATAAAAAGGAATATATGCACTATGACCTACTGAGATTATCTAAAAGAATCAACATATATTTCTACAAACTTCAAAGTCACGAGAGACAAATGAAGATTCTAAGAAGGCCGATACTACAATCACCGTTGGAAACCGGAATCGAGGCAGTGCGCAGGCTGAAGCAGACGTATCCAACAAATCACCTGCCAAGTTTTTCACCTCAAATGACGTAAACAGCACGAACAACAAAAACTGCAGCAATAGTAGCACGTTTGTATCCGCGTCAAAATGAACACTTGCGCTGGTTTCGATGAAATTGTGATTTCGATTGAAACTATTCTCCCCACAAATGTTTTTCTCACTTGCTTCTGCACATGAGCTAGCGCGACCACGCGCCCCAAGTTTGATCAACTGTACTGTGAAAGACGGCTGGGCCCGATACTGCGGGATTTCCGTGACAACACAATCTCTCCTCATTCGTTTCAACCCATTCAGACTGCCAAGTTGCGGGTCACGGGGGATCAAGGTCAAGGTTGCGCATCCAAAGGGAAGAATGGTTAGCACCTGAAAACAAAAGTAGATGTTTGAAATATACTTATATGTACACAAAGAATTCCAAGAACTAATAAAAACCAGGGCACAGTTTTCAAAAGTTTTAACAACTTTTCACAATTTTCAGATGTTTGTGACTAGAAGTTTCACAATTTCAAAGACTTTGTGACTCCTGTTTGCTGGACTTTGAAAAGTTCACGCCTAAATTTTTTACAAATTGAGGGGCAAAAGGCTTCTTCACAAAGACAGGAGTAGCAAATAAAAATGTTGTTATAATTACTAATCCAAAATATACATGTATCTGTAAATTCACTGTATGGTTTTCTTTTATTTTGCTGTGTACAATATATGTAAAATTTGCCACTGACCATTCATTAATTTCATTTTTATTTTCAATCAATCATTCATCTTTCATAAATGAATTCAGTTTGGTCAGCATTTTCACACGTTCAATATACCTCACATTCACTGTTGTATACATGTAGTGCAACAGACAATAACCCAACTCGGCCAAAATAAACAGGGCCATAATAGCCTAAAATACTCATTTGAGTTGGAGGTAAAAATTAATAAATTATTGAAACTTGGCCTGGTGTCCAAGTTTTTGAAACATAACATGTCCTGACATGGCATTGTCATAAATAACATTTTGACCATGGTTCATCAAAATTAAGTAATAAATATACACAAAGCCTCTTTAGAAGTAACATGGTCTGATCAAGTGACGTTGTTACAGATGCATGTGACCAAGATTTGATAGTCAGATATGGCATAGATTAACACTATGACTATCACGCTTCATTAAGATCATGTAAAAAATGTGGTTTCCAGAGTGGTTACAATGTTTTTCTCAGATTTAACAGTTTGACGTAGTTTTTAAATCATGTGACACAGAATCAAACTTAATACATATGTATAGATATTGTGATGATAGACATTCTAAATAAAACATGCATGCCCCCCTATATGGGCTATAAGTTGTAGTAGCAGCCATTGTGTGAATACGTTTTTTGTCACTGTGAACGGTGGTGGTGGTGGTGGTGTAGTAGTAGTAGTAGTAGTAGTAGTAGTAGTAGTAGTAGTAATAGTAGTAGTAGTAGTAGTAGTAGTAGTAGTAGTAGTAGTAGTAGTAGAAGTAGTAGTAGTAGTAGTAGTAGTAGTAGTAGTAGTAGTAGTAGTAAAAATAGTAGTAGCAGTGGCAGTAGTAGTAGAAGTAGTAATAGTAGACATGGTAGAATGGTGGTGGTGGTGGTGGTGGTGGTGGTGTGGGTGGTGGTGGTGGTGGTGGTGTTTTTTTTTTTTTTTTTTTTTTTTTAAGCAACACTTAGTTTCCCTTTGCAGTTCTATAGCTTGAACCTAGGTTTATATAATATTGACAGCTTGAAAACACTTGGTTATCAATTTTAAAGTATTTGGGAGCAAAAAATCAAATACACCAATTTCCCAATTTGAGGTTTTCACGACTCGATTTTTCCCAATTTTGAGGTTTTCACGACTCGATTTTTCCCAATTGGACCGGTACGGGTACTTTTCCCAATTGGACAAGGAAAATTGCTGGTAGTAGAAGTAGTAGTAGTAGTAGCAGTAGCAGTAGCAGTAGCAGCAGTAGCAGCATTACAATACCAATACTTAAGAATGATCAAATGGGAAAAGGTAACCTAGCACTGGCAGTAAATATGGGGCTCATTTACAGGTCAGATTTGGAATCTGCTGTAAAATGAGATTTTGAATGAATTAAAGGGAGACAAATCTGTAATAAAAAGAACATGCATAAACCGTAGTTGTTTCCCTTGTTTGAACCATGCTAAATCCTTATAATGCCTATTTCCAGTAACTGTGACCTTCACCTGTGACCTTGACCTTTGACCTAGTGACCTCAAAATCAAAAGGGGTCATCTGCGAGTCATGATCAATCTACCTATGAAGTTTCATGATCCTAGGCGTATGCGTTCTTGAGTTATCATCCGAAAACAATTTTACTATTTCGGGTCACCGTGACCTTTGACCTAGTGACCTCAAAATCAATAGGGGTCATCTGCGAGTCATGATCAATCTACCCATGAAGTTTCATGATCCTAGGTGTATGCATTCTTGAGTTATCATCCGGAAACCATTTTACTATTTCGGGTCACCGTGACCTTGACCTTTGACCTAGTGACCTCAAAATCAATAGGGGTCATCTGCGAGTCATGATCAATCTACCAAAGGGATTCTGGGTAGGGGCGTGGGGTATTGTTTGGGTGGAATCCATTGTGGTATTCAGGTAAGTGTTGTTTTGTCAAAGTTAAAATAAAATGTGATCATAAATAAAGAAGTTAGGGCAATTTAAGCAAAATGTTCAATTATCTAAGTGTAAAAGGGGCCATAATTATGTCAAAAAGCTTGATACAGTGGTCTGCTCTTGTTTATAGGTTAGGGTCATGTTGGTAAACAAGTATGCAACATATAAAAGCAATATGTCAAAGGATATAGGAAATATTTGGGGTAGCACGCAAACTTTAACATAGATTTATCAATAATATGCATATTCTAAGTATAAAAGGGGCAATAATTATGACAAAATGCTTGATAGAGTTGTCTGCTCTTGTTTATAGGTTGTGGTGATGTTGGTAAACCAGTATACAAAATATGAAAGCAATATGTCAAGGGACAATGAAAATATTTGGGGTAGTACAAAAAATTTAACATTTGCTGCATACTCTAAGTGGAAAAGGGGCCATAATTATGACAAAATGCTTGATAAGAGTTGTCTGCTCTTGTTTATAGGTTGGGGCATGTTGGTAAACAAGTATGTAAAATATGAAAGCAATATGTCAAGGGACAATGAAAATAATTGGGGTTGTACGAAAACTTAAACATCTGCACGCTAATGCCGACGCCCGGGTGAGTTGGATAGCTTCACTATATATATGTCATATATAATAGTCGAGCTAAAAATGCTTCTAAAATGCGAGTGCTCAATTTAGGAACTCGCCATTTTTTGCGAGTTGGGAAAAAACAAACAAATGTGCAGATTTACAAAAAATAATCGTCTGAAGATTGGCAGGATACAGTGGTCTATCTATGGTCTTTGCTGTCATTCATTCTTAGTTTATAAAGTGACAGTTCCAAATCTTTCAACAACATTATTTGCAAGGGAGGTCAATCTGGCCGGTTTGTCTGCGAGGGTTTATTTCTCAGTCGATGCCCGTTTCTCGGTACATCCTTGGGGCATAGTTGTTACTGGATATGTAAATACTGCCGTTATCGTACTCGATATATTTTGGAGAAAAACATAAACCCAAAGAAATTAACGACTGGCTCAGTTAGAAATAAAATTTGAGAAGCGCAATAGCTAACATAAAAAATAGAAAACTTTAATCACGAGTAAACTTTGTACACCCGACACAACCAGAGTTCATAACGCTGCAGACTATTTGACTAACACTAGTCACGTGACGTTTAAAATGTCGTCTATTAAAAAAACGAGCTTTTTTTGTGGCGAAATCCTCATTCTCCTCTGTGGAAGACAAACAATCCGAGGTCGAACATGCTAAAAAGAAATGCCGAAGAAGCAATCCTAGCATAAAAACAGTAAAGAAATGGGAAGATGAACTAAAAATAACTTGACATGCAGAGAGAAAACAAGACAGCAATGTTTGTTAGATGTTTTGCGCACTATGTGTGGACAGAGCTGATCATACTGTTAGTAAGTATTATTCCTCGGCAAATGTTTATCATTTCTTTGATTCATGTGTGGCCCAAACTCTCTTCAGATGTATTTCCGTCGGCTTTGATTTTTTTTTACATTTGAATACAAAACCATCAAATGGGCCGACTCCCAACTGTCTGCTCTTTATGAAGCCCAAAATAGAAATTTACCCATGTTCTCCAAAAAATACATTAACCACAATCAATTAATTATACAATAACCACTATAAAATATAAAGTATAAACTGAGAACTTGTATTGCGAATTGGAAAAATGCGAGTCACAATTTTAACAACTCGCAATTTTTTGCGAGTTTAAAAAAAAGAGTAATTCGAGCCCTGTAAAGTGGTAACATCTAGTTTTCTAAGATTTGACTTGAGGACCTAGTTTTAGGTGCATAGTATAAAGTTTTGCCTTGATATTGCAATCAATATTGTTCATCAAGCGCGAGTCCTAAAGTCACCCCTTTTTTTTTAAAGATTTGATTAGGTGACCTAGTTTCTAGACCTGGGTGACCCATATTCAAACTCAAGCCTCAATATGATTAAGATAAACAATTCGAATGAGTTTCATCAAGATTTGGTCATGATGAGGCCTCTTGAGTGGTTACAATCTTTTTTCTTAATTTGACAAAATGACTTAGTTTTTTAACCCATATGACGCAGTTTCAAACTCTGCATAGATATCATTGAGAAAAACTGTTCCAACCAAGTTTCATTAATATTATGCGATAAAAAAAAGTGACGTCTACAGTGTTCACAATTTTTTTCCTTTTATTTAGCCTAGTGACCTAGTTTTGGAATGCATTTGACCAAAAATCACCTGAAATATAAGTCCAAACAAGATATGTGTTTGTCAGAAACACTATGTCACCTTTTGCACCGCTTTGAAGCTATATACATTTGTATTTGACCTTTGACCTTGAAGGATGACCTTGACCTTACACGCAAAATGTGCAGCTCCATGAGATACACATGCATGCCAAATATCAAGTTGCTATCTTCAATATTGCAAAAGTTATTGCAAATGTTAAAGTTTGACCAAACAAACACACAAACAAACAAACAAACCAACAGACAGGACAAAAACAATATTGTCCCCCACTATAGTGGTGGGGGACATAAAAAGTTCTGACCTGTAAGTTTCATGAAGATCTGGTAAACATTGGGGGCTTCTAGAGAATTGACAATCACAAGCTTTTTCTTTAATTTGACCTTTTTTGACTCCACATGACCCGCTTTAAAACAAAGCCGATATGATTGGGACAAATGTCCTGACCAAGTTTCATGAAGATAAGGCAAAAAATGCAGCCTCTACTGGTTAGCGAGTATTTGTTGGACAGCAGCATTTGCCGGACGTTATATTTATTTCGTGTATTGTAACGCTGCAACGCAATTTTCTTCATTAGATACTTACAGATGTTTGTTTTGTTGAAGTTGACAGCAAAAATGCGTTAAATGCTTGTATTAAAGTTAAACAAGAGTGATGTTTTCAAATTTCGTAGGAATGTAATGCGACCTCCTGGGGGAGATATTTATAGCACGCGCATGCTAAAAAAAAATCCCTTAATGAAACGCGAACTATGTGCTTGAGATTTTTGTTCGTCTACTGTAATAGAGCAGGTCTCAATTATTTGTATTATAATCTCTTATTTTACCAAAAACCAATGTGTTTGACACGCACACATGATTTAAATTATAGATTTTTCACATTAGAATTCCACACAATTTTCTGTATACATATATCTGAATTGCTCACAAAATGTACTTAGTAAACAATTAAATATAATAGAAACAAATCTCATTTAAAATTATAAATTCACTGTATGGATTTTATCCCTGAACAAGATGTGTTTGTGAAACACAATGTCCCCCTATATAATGTTTGACATTGTAGGATGACCTTGACCTTGTGAAGGATGACCTTGACCTTGACCTTTCACCACTCAAAATGTGCAGCTCCATGAGATACACATGCATGCCAAATATCAAGTTGCTATCTTCAATATTGCAAAAGTATTCATAAAATAAGCGATATGGGCCACATATATTTGACCTCTGACCTTGAAGGATGACCTTGACCTTTCACCACTCAAAATGAGCAGCTCCATGAGATGCACATGCATGCCAAATATCAAGTTGCTATCTTCAATATTGCAAAAGTATTCATAAAATGAGCGATTTTGGCCACATATAATTGACCTCTGACCTTGAAGGATGACCTTGACCTTTCACCACTCAAAATGTGCAGCTCCATGAGATACACATGCATGCCAAATATCAAGTTGCTATCTTCAATCTTGCAAAAGTATTCATAAAATGAGCGATTTTGGCCACATATATTTGACCTTTGACCTTGAAGGATGACCTTGACCTTTCACCACTCAAAATGTGCAGCTTCATGAGATACACATGCATGCCAAATATGTAGTTGCTATCTTCAATATAGCAAAAGTTATTGCAAAATGTTAAAGTTGGCGCAAACAGACAGACCAACAGACAGACCAACAGACAGGGCAAAAACAATATGTCCCCCACTACTATAGTGGGGGACATAAAAATAATATTCTTCTTTCCACTAAGATCTATAAATAAACATGCTTATTTTTAGATATTTGTTCAAACTGATATTGGTAACACATTATTAATCTATTTACACACTTAGAAAGCAACAAATTCACTATCAAATTAATATTTTTACGCCATTTTTATGTTAATGATAAGAAAAGTTTCATTTAAACTCTTATTTGTTTCAAAATAGTCAATTTATATAAATGTCCGGTAAATACTTCTGTAAAGTGGAAAATTACATCCTTTTAATGACCCCATATAAGGCCCTCGTACATACGCTCATCAAAAAATGTTGTTTACATTCGCTTGTAGAAAACGAACCCAGGATGTTTCAGTAATTGTTTTATAAAATATTTTGTATTATTTTGAAAGTTATTAAATAAAAACCCTTAATTCTGTCCGAGACATACTCGCTAACCAGTAGAGTGTTCATGGGAGGAATGTTGACGCCGGTTGATGCACACTGTACAACAGACAAAGGGTATCACAATGTTGACGCTGGACGATGCACAATGTACAACCGACAAAAGGTGATCACAAAATTTCACCATGAGCACTTTGTGCTAAAAAAAACTTACAAGAGGGCCATGATGGCCCTGAATCGTTCACCTGAGTAACCAAATACAATCCCAACCCAGATTTCATCAAGATAAACATTCTGACCAAATTTCATAAAGATTGGATGAAAACTGTGACCTCTATTGTCTACACAAGGTTTTTTAAATATTTGACCTATTGACCTAGTTTTTGACCCCAGGTGACCCAAATACAATCCCAACCCAGATTTCACCAAGATAAACATTCTGATCAAATTTTATTAAGATTGGATGAAAACTGTGACCTCTATTGTCTACACAAGGGTTTTCTATTATTTGACTTAGTGACCTAGTTTTTGACCCCAGATGACCCAAATACAATCCTAACCTAGATTCCATCAAGATAAACATTCTGACCAAATTTCATAAAGATTGGATGAACACTGCGACCTCAATTGTCTACACAAAGTTTTTCTATTATTTGACCTTGTTTTTGACCTAGTGACCTTGTTTTTGACCTCAGATGACCCAAAATACAATCCCAACCCAGATTTCATCAAGATAAACATTCTGACCAAATTTGATAAAGATTGGATGAAAACTGCGACCTCTATAGTCAACACAAGGTTTTTCAATTATTTGACCTAGTTTTTGACCCTCAGTGACCTCTACTGTCTACACAAGCAAATTGTTGACGGACGCACACACGCACGCACGCACGCATGCACATACGGACGCCGGACATTACACGGTCATATAAGCTCACCATTTCACTTAGTTACAGGTGAGCTAAAAAGGGGATACAAATCATTGTACTTGTAATGTAAAAAAGTCCAGGATATAAACTATGATTATTCAAACTTATGAAACAAGAAATTGTCGGAGACAGGTTATGCTCCCCAAAGTTTTTTTTTGTCACAATATTGCACTATATATTAAGATAAAAGGAAACGTCTAGAGGGGCATAACTTTGGACAAAATAATACGATGGATGGTTTAGCAACTTAAAAATTTCAAAGGGCCATAACTCTCTAAATAAATCATCTAACCAGAACCCACTAATAACATGCGCATCTCCTCGAAGTACCGTAATAACTCTATGTTTTTGGACACTTAAAAATAATTATTTTTGTTCGTGTCTGAAAACTAAGATACAAAAAATATTCACAATAAACAGGTGTCCGAAAACTTAAGAGTCGAAAATTGAAGTTTACGAAAATTGCGTCAATTGTATCAACGACTACCGCTATTAGCACACGCTTGTAAAATACCATGCCATATAGTATAAATTACAGTTATATATGTTTGCACTGCATTTTCAATAATTTAAAATGCCTAATTTATTTGCCTAATTTATTTGAACGAAATTTGAACAAGGTTGTACTTTGACCAACGAGTTAAAAGACTAGCATGTGATGTACCGATACTAGCTAGTATGAACCTGTAATTAACGCTATAAAAAAGCAAACTATGGATTCTTTGTTTGTTTATATCCCATAGTTGTTGTCTAATTGTTCGTAAAACTTGCAATAGGGTGCATCACACTTTGAAGCGTTTAGTGTTTGTCACAGTTATTTTACGGAGAAGGGGTAGTACAATTGCGGTAGATAATTGAACTGTTAATTGGCACTACCCATGGTCATTGTCATAACGCTTAAGCTATCGGGCGAAACCAGTGTTAAATACCGGTTTACAAGGTCATTTACCCAATAACGCAAATGTAATGCAGAGCTCCAGATAAGGGTCGTTTTTTCGAATTACGAATTATTTTCAAGTCCATTACGTATTTATTTTAAAATCTTGTCGTACCATAAGAATTACAAAATCAAGTTACGAATATTATTTTTACATCGGTTCGTATCGATTTTTATTGATTTTTTTTCGCGTATTAATAATCTTTGCGGTGCTTACATAGAATGGTTATCGGGTTTGTTTAACAAATCGCATTTTTTCCAATAAAAGCGGCGTATACAGTCTATTTGTCAAAAAACAATGGCGGCGCCCAGAGAGCGTCCTTAAAAACTGCAAAGCGTCCAAAAACACCCTTTTAACATATTGTACGCAAAGTGAGCCGAAGTTAAATGTTTAGAAAGACATAGAAAAGATCTTATACGATATTGTATGTTCAGTTTCCGACACAGTCGGAAAAGCTAAAGAAAAACGCGACACGACGGGTCCAAACTTAAACACACAAAAAAGAAAACATTGAACGAGTGGAAGGGACAAGTCCCGTGGCTAATCGTTGAAAAGATTGAAGGGGAGACCGGTTTTAATTGTGAAATATGTAAAAATTCATCTAAGGCATGCAATCTAAGCATAGTTTTGGCATATAAAGGCGTTTGAAAAATAAAATTGTATAATACTGAAAAGACACTGTTGAACTCGTAGAAATAAACTTGCTAGTATGTTAATTTTGATTTATTTGCATGAAAATAACCATTATAATTTTTTTTAGGTCATTTATAAAAAATAAGAATTATTTTCCAAAACTTAGTAGTAACGTTTAGAATAAAATTTCAGAGTTAAGAATTCTTTTTGAAAATCTGGTAGTAATTTAAGAATTTCACAAAACCTTATCTGGAGCTCTGTAATGGTCTGTTGCCCTCAGACATAAACCTGCTCTGTTTTATGATGTTCATCCGGTTGTAAAACCCCATGATCGAAGTGTCATTAGATATCAAAACAGGACCGAAATTCGGTAATATAGCGCTGTAAAATATACTGTCCGAAAACTTAGAGACATTAATTATGGACGAAAACTTGAGTGTCCGAAAATTACGAGTCATGAAAAATAATTATTTTTGCGAAAAAAAAGGGTGTCCGAAAACTTAGTGTCCGAAAACATAGAGTAATTACGGTAGTTAAGCTTCCCATAAAGCTTCATTGAAGTCCAGTCAGTAGTTGGGGACAAAAAGCCCTGAAAAGAATTGCACTCTATGTACAGTTTATAGAAAATTTAAAAGGGCCATAACTCTGTGAAAAATCATCCGACCATAACTGGCTGATAATATGCACATCTCACGTTGGTAGTGAAGCTTCCCATAAAGTTTCATTGAATTCCCGTGATAAGTTGCTGAGAAATAGCCCGGACAAGAATTGCACAATATGTACAATGGAAAATTTCAAATGGCCATACCTCTGTGAAAAATCTTCCGACCAGAACTGGCTGATAATATGCACATCTCCACTTGGTAGTGAAGCTTCCCATAAAGTTTCATTGAATTCCGGTCATTAATTGCTGAGAAACAGCCCGGACAAGAATTGCACTATATGTACTGTTAATGGAAAATTTCAAAGGGCCATAACTCTGTAAAAAATCATCCGACCAGAACCAGCTGATAATATGCACATCTCCTCTTGGTAGTGAAGCTTCCCATAACGTTTCATTGAATTCCGTCCATTAGTTGCTGAGAAATAGCCCGGACAAGAATTGCACTATATGTACAATTATTAAATGGACAATTTCAAAGGGCCATAACTCTGTGAAAAATCATCCGATCAGAACCAGCTGATAATATGCACATCTCCTCTTGGTAGTGAAGCTTCCCATAAAGTTTTATTGAATTCCGGTCATTGGTTGCTGAGAAATAGCCCGGACAAAAATTGTGCACTGACAGAAGGACGGACGGACGAAGCAGCGACTATATGCACACGTCTTCAAATTTTCAACAAAAAATCCATTTAAATAATAAATGAATATAAAATAATAAATAATATAATTGTTGGTTTCATTATTAAAAACCCAAATACAAAATGTACATTAGGAATCCCAATCATTATGTTCTCTTAATTGTTACTTAAATAAAAAATCATGTAGAAAAAATTAAATAAACAACTCTTTTAAGGCAAGTGTGCATAAATGTGCTTCATATATTTACATACACACCCTACTTATATACATTTTCTTTTTTGTAAACAAAATATCACTACCCTGCAATGATATTTCCATTTGAAACAACAATAAAACCAGTTAAATACAAAAGTCTTTGACAATCACAACAGTGTTACCAGATGACATCAATTAAACCTATGCCTGAAAAATACTGCAAGTTGTGAATGGTGTTGGCAGACATCAAAGGTCTTTGAGGGGCAAGTTTCTAGGAAGTTAAAATTGTACATTTGTAACACATCAGCAAGTGGCCATTTGAAATGGCATAAATCAATACAACATTACTGGAAGCTTACTCTTACTGTCAGATAAAGCATCAGGGCTTAGCTCCCTAGAGGATGGGATACCTTGACTTGATTTATTTGATTTTAAACAGGTATGAGGATATAGGTTGTGTTGGCTTGAGTTTAAATAGGAGGTTGCCCAACATGTTTTGTTTGTTAATGAATTGACTTGAAGATTCCAGTTATTCAAAAAGATGCGTCCTGGGGACTCTCAATTGGTTTCAAATAGGCGTCACTTTTCAAATTTATGTGTACAAATAAGCTTGATTAAGCATTTCCGAGAGCCCTGGATTACACAGTTACTTACTTAAAATCTCAATGGAGCAATCTGTCAAGTCTACACTGCGCCGTGAACTGTGTGTTGTGCCAGGCAGTATTCCCCACTGTTCCTCAGAAACTCCATAAAAGTATGGCCGAATTCACCAAAAAACTGGAAATAGAAAACAACAATGTATTTGTTAATATGTTAATAAATTTAAAGTATGTCAGAATAAATTCATTTGTTAATATCTTGTTACCTTTAATAATGCTAAGTTGAAATTCTATGTATCCCAAACTTTACATTACCGTTTGCTGCATTCATAACAAATTTACTTTCTTGTCAGTAAACAGACAACACAAAATCAAAGAATTTTTATCTATTTGTAAGCCTTAAGTAGCATTAAATATTTTTTCCTGCAAATTATTATCTGTGTATTTAAGATGAGATTTTTTATCTTAGAAACAGTGACGTTTTGCCCAAAATTACAATTGTATGTCATTTCCAAAAAGTAAAAATAAGTCTGTTTCCCAATGGCAAAATGTAATATTTTCTAAAAAAAAATTACCAAAACTTCCCCCAAAACATGCCAAACTTTTCCAATAAACTCAATAACAAGGTTTATTGAGTTTATTATGCAGCAATTTAATTCTCTAGCACTTTATCATAATTTACATAATTTTTATAAAGCAGTACAACATGCACTGTCTTATAAACAATTGGTATGGTGTTATTTATAATCATGTTCATAATGGTACACTGACTTTTATAATCATATTAATAATGTTTAATTGGATTTGATGGTTTATCGCGTTTTTTGCATAATCAAAAAGGCACAGGCTATAAAATATAAAGCGAAAAAAAATCGCTGAGAAAATCCTTTAGGATATCCTTAATCTATATTTGTTGCTATACGTTGCGCTCAGGTGAGCTACATGCATAACAGTTTAATCAAGTTCATAGGATTCTATTTCAATGCAGTTAACACAATAATGTTCTTTCAGGCCAAGGGAAACTCGGCAAAAGTCCTTTCATACACAACACATGTCGACAATAAAACACAAAGTCAATGACCTACCATTAATATTAACATTCATATGGATTTTAAACGAATTAGAAACAGGATACCTTTACATTTCAAATGCTGATTTATTTAACTCCACCTTAAATTCCAATCAGGTTTATCTTAATGCAAGAGGAATGGTACCAGGTACCAGTTAATCATCAAATAAAACCAATGTTGTCTGCTAATTTAACAAAATCTGATACCTCAAAACAACAATTTCTATGAAAAATTGTGTCCTTTTTAAAAGGTTACCACTTTTCCCTTTAAAAAAAAACCTATAATGACCCATGAAGATTCACAAAATTTTAAAAACAAGTTTATATATTAAATTGATTAAGTTCTTTTTGTTAAGATTTTTTACCTGGTATTTAAAACCACCAGAAAGTGTCACTTTAATGCAAAAAAAATCAAAATACAATCATGTGCTATTAAAATCATGACATTATTGTAATCAATAACAAAAGGAAAGTTATGAATATGAGAAATGAAAAGAGAAAATCAGAAAATTAAATCAATACCATGATATGAATAAATCCAATTCAAACAGGCAAGTGTTGCACAACTCTGTGTGTTTTCGTTATTTATCCTGCAGGTACCAAAGTTTACATGTGACCAACAGTCAAACACCTCCAGCATGATAAATGTCCTATTTCACAATTCACAATGACTTTGTCATGTTTCACGATACAGTGAAATACCACATTCCTCACAACCTGTGGGGTGCCTCAAAGAGACAAAACACTAAGGGAGGCAACACAATTAAATGTCTGGCTCATGACAAGGGAGACCACCTGAATGAGCAATTTGTGTTCTTTAATGACCTTGCAAAGCACTCTGATCAGGTCAATACTTGTTTGTGATGAATATCTAGGTAGACTGAGGCATATCAAGTGATCATGGGAAACTGCTTTTCTCAATGAATTGAAATCAAGTATGAAGGACACCTTGGGAAGTTTATTTAACTTTTTATCTGGTTTAGCAGGCTTGCTGAAAACCGTTACTGTTCAAGAGTCTTATGCTTGAACTTTATACATAAGATAGAACAAAATTATAGGTAAATGTTTTAAGATAATATTCAACATTTTATATAAATGAACTTGTTTAAGGTTTGCCTTAAAATTCATTTACCACACAACAGATTAAAGGACTTAAAGCTGTAGCTAGGCATAAGAAACAGCAAAATTATAATTTTATAGATAATAATAGATTATTTTTACACAGGGTTATTAATTTTTTAACTAACATTTTGACCACAGTTGCACACATTTGTTTTTCCAGCATGTTTCGTTAAAGCTGGGTTCCCACTGCCGATGAGATCAACTCGATCAAGCTCGACCAAGCGGTCGGGTACTGGTCTGGTTCGGTCGGCATGAGTGGTCGGGGGCGGTCGGGTAGGTCGGCATTGGTCGGGCTTCCTACCCGATATTTTTTGACATGTCAAAAAATATCAAGTAACGGTCGAGTAGGAAATGGATCGAGAAGCGCTCGGGAAGTGGTCATGTATTAGTCGAGTAGAAGATCGAGTTGATCGTGAAGCAATCGTGTAGCGATCGGATTGACATCTTTTACACGATCTGTACCCGATCCGCTAGACCCCTACCCGAGTTATTTTAGATCGCAACACGATCCACTCGAGCTCTATTAGATTTGATGTACAGATTTACTAGACTACTACCCGACAGCTACTCGACCGTACACGATCACTTCCCGATTGCTATTCGACCATACACGAGCTCTGTACCCGATCCGCTCGACCTCTACCTGAGTTATTTTAGATCGCTTTGTACAACTGTAGTACGACCATCACGATCTGGTCGTGTGAAGATCTGGTGGCGATCGAGCTGAGGTCCACTTGGTCCAGCGGAGATCGTATAGGGCTCGTGCATAGGTCGAGTTGATCGAGCGGAAATCGGAAAGATGGTTGAGTGGACGTCGTGAATGAGTCGTGTGGGGGTCGTGTGTTATCGACAAGAGGTCGAGAAGAAGTCGTGTATACCTGTTTTAGTCGAGCTTGGTCAGGTTTGGTCGGGAAATTTCGGTGATTGTGATGATTGAGTTGATCGGATCGGCAGTGGGAACCCACCTTTAGGGAACAAATTTGTTTGTCTTGAAATCTAGAGGTCCAGAAACACAGAACAATCTTAATATGATCCAAGGGGCTTGTGAGCTCAATTCCATCCCTGATTAAAGTGCATGACAATATTCTATGAACATAGTTCTGGGCAAACTGGGCTTAATGTAGGTGTGCAAAGTGTTGTCCCAGATTAGACTGTACAGACCACACAGGCTTATCAGGGGCATCACCTACTGCTTTTATGGTGTGTGTTTTTTGAAAGGACATCAGTCTCTCCTCAGCAAAAATCCAGTTTAGGGGGAAAAGTGTTGTCTCTGATAATCTTGTGCAAATTGCACTGTCTTATCTGGGACAGCACTTAATGCACATAAGTCCCATTTTTACAGAATGCAGCTCATATTTTACCATGTTGCTGCAGCCAACATCTATGGGTTGAAATTTGATTGACTAATGGCCTTGTTATTCATTTAATATGAAGTCTTTTCCAGCAAATATACCAAAAAGTGGACATTCTCTTAGCAGTAAACCTTTCCATATCAGGCAATATCAGTAGTCATACCAAGGTGAAATCAGCAGTAAACCTTTCCAAATCAGGCAATATCAGTAGTCATACCAAGGTGAAATCAGCAGTAAACCTTTCCATATCAGGCAATATCAGTAGTCACACCAAGGTGAATTCAGGAGTAAACCTTTCCATTTCAGGCAATATCAGTAGTCACACCAAGGCAGCGATTTTCCTCCTTCTTTATAAAGTACCGGTAAACGGTACTTTCCCAATCAAGCAAAAATTCCCAAATTCCCAATCGGCATCTGAAAAAATCCCAATCGGCGTCCGAATTTTTTCTCAAAACGACCGAAAGTTTCGTAACAAAACCCAACTTTCGGCGAGCGAACAAAGAAAATCGTGTAATTGTGTGTAACCACGCGCTCGATTAATTTCGGGTTTTATTATTCAGCGCCTTTAATCAATAGAGTCGTTACTGTTTCCGGTTCTTTTGTCAGGCAGCCAGCGTACTGTTTTACGTCGGTTTGTAACCTTGCCTCTGTGGAAAGGGTGTTCAATCTAATGAACAATCTTTGCACGAACAATCGGAACAGTCTATCACACGACACATTGACAGCACTAATGATGATGTGCAGAGAGGGATGCCAGCAACTGATAGATGATCAAACATCAAAGATTGTTGAAATTTTCAAAAAAATGAAAGACAGAGACATTGCTTTACAAGAGATTAAAACAACTTGTAATTGTTTCAGTGTGTTCTTTATAATATTTTGTTATTTATTTCAACTTTATTACTTAATGGTCATTAAGGCATGCCTGCAAATGATTATTTTAATGGGTATGTTCAATAAAGTATGAACTGTATGATGTATTCAATAAGGCCCAAACTTCACGACGCGATTTTCCCAATTTAAGGATTTCACGACTCGATTTTTCCCAATTTTGAGGTTTTCACGACTCAATTTTTCCCAAATGGACCGGTACGGGTACGTTTCCCAATTGGACAAGGAAAATCGCTGCAAGGTGAAATCAGCAGTAAACCTTTCCATATCAGGCAATATCAGTAGTCATACCAAGGTGAAATCAGCAGTAAACCTTTCCATATCAGGCAATATCGGTAGTCATACTAAGGTGAAATCAGCAGTAAACCTTTCCATATCAGGCAATATCAGTAGTCATACCAAGGTGAAATCAGCAGTAAACCTTTCCATATCAGGCAATATCTGTAGTCATACCAAGGTGAAATCAGCAGTAAACCTTTCCATATCAGGCATTATCAGTAGTCACACCAAGGTGAAATCAGCAGTAAACCTTTCCATATAAGGCAATATCAGTAGTCACACCAAGGTGAAATCAGCAGTAAACCTTTCCATATCAGGCATTATCAGTAGTCATTATACCAAGGTGAAATCAGCAGTAAACCTTTCCATATCAGGCAATATCGGTAGTCATACCAAGGTGAAATCAGCAGTCAACCTTTCCAAATCAGGCAATATCAGTAGTCACACCAAGGTGAAATCAGCAGTAAACCTTTCCATATCAGGCAATATCAGTAGTCATACCAAGGTGAAATCAGCAGTAAACCTTTCCATATGAGGCAATATCGGTAGTCATACCAAGGTGAAATCAGCAGTAAACCTTTCCATATCAGGCATTATCAGTAGTCACACCAAGGTGAAATCAGCAGTAAACCTTTCCATATAAGGCAATATCAGTAGTCACACCAAGGTGAAATCAGCAGTAAACCTTTCCATATCAGGCATTATCAGTAGTCATTATACTAAGGTGAAATCAGCAGTAAACCTTTCCATATCAGGCAATATAGGTAGTCATACCAAGGTGAAATCAGCAGTAAACCTTTCCAAATCAGGCAATATCAGTAGTCACACCAAGGTGAAATCAGCAGTAAACCTTTCCATATCAGGCAATATCGGTAGTCATACTAAGGTGAAATCAGCAGTAAACCTTTCCATATCAGGCAATATCAGTACACTGTAACTCCAATATAGTGCGGTCCGTTATAACGCTGTGTCCATTATAACGCGGGGGGTCCTTGGATCCCGTTTTTTCTCCAACCTTCCATTTCTGATTCAAATCCATGTTATGCAACTTCATGTATTTTCATAAATTCAAAGAAGCCAGCGATCACAGCTTGATTGCTTTTTCCATCCGTTTAATTGATTTTAGTCGATTAGAGGTTAAACGACACTCGACAGCTAATTGGTGTTAATCTGTTGTGTAATGCCAATAAAGGTGTGAAAACTCGCGAGTCGGTGTTTGTTACATGTATTCCCTATCAGAGCGGTTCGGTGCGCTAATTTCAATAAGGCAAGTGCAAGCGGAATAATTATCAAATTAAAGTTATTTAAAACGATTACCTGTTTATGTTTTGTATTTTTCGTGTATTGTATTTCATTGTATAAACTATGGCTGTGTGTGTTATCGTTTATTATATGCTACACATGCTTGATAAATAAAAATATCTTTGTGTGTGTTTAATGTTTCAGTACGTATACGAAAAATAAATTGTAAAATCCTGACGATTTATTTACATGCTAACGCAGTGTAATAGTTAACAGAGATGCACTTAAATTTTTGCCCGTTATCAGAAAGTCCACGGAAAGCACGTTTTTAACATGCTGCGTATGATGCAATAAAACATTTCTTTGTACATGTATCGTATTGCATTCAATCTAAATTTAAATTCGCTCGTCCAATGAAAGCTGTGTCCCATAATGCACTGTACTAATTTTTCTGAAAAATGGCGTAGGCATATTAATTTGTTTACGAAGTTCGTAAACATATTTCGTGTCATAAATGTTAAACATTATTTTTTCGTAAGTGATGTAATTATATTGGATTATCGGATAAATGTGCTCATTAGAAAAGCGGTATGTATACTGTTATCGTTCGATTCAGTTTATATATGCATGTATTTGCGGATGACAACACAGCATGACAATACACAGGACCTATATTATAGGCTATACTATACCTGTTTTTATAGCCCCTTAAATAAATAAGCTCAAAACTTATAACGCTGTCCGTTTATAACGCTGTTGCGTGGCTTGGACCCCGTCATCCGCGTTATATTGGAGTTACAGTGTAGTCACACCAAGGTGAAATCAGCAGTAAACCTTTCCATATCAGGCAATATCGGTAGTCATACCAAGGTGAAATCAGCAGTAAACCTTTCCAAATCAGGCAATATCAGTAGTCATACCAAGGTGAAATCAGCAGTAAACCTTTCCATATCAGGCAATATCAGTAGTCATACCAAGGTGAAATCAGCAGTAAACCTTTCCATATCAGGCAATATCAGTAGTCATACCAAGGTGAAATCAGCAGTAAACCTTTCCATATCAGGCATTATCAGTAGTCACAACAAGTTGAAATCAGCAGTAAACCTTTCCATCAGGCAATATCGGTAGTCATACCAAGGTGAAATCAGCAGTAAACCTTTCCATATCAGGCATTATCAGTAGTCACACCAAGGTGAAATCAGGATTAAACCTTTCCATATCAGGCAATATCAGTAGACACACCAAGAAGAAATCAGCAGTAAACCTTTCCATATCAGGCAATATCAGTAGTCACACCAAGGTGAAATCAGCAGTAAACCTTTCCATATCAGGCAATATCGGTAGTCATACCAAGGTGAAATCAGCAGTAAACCTTTCCATATCAGGCAATATCAGTAGTCATTATACCAAGGTGAAATCAGCAGTAAACCTTTCCATATCAGGCAATATCGGTAGTCATACCAAGGTGAAATCAGCAGTAAACCTTTCCATATCAGGCAATATCAGTAGTCATTATACCAAGGTGAAATCAGCAGTAAACCTTTCCATATCAGGCAATATCAGTAGTCATTATACTAAGGTGAAATCAGCAGTAAACCTTTCCATATCAGGCAATATCAGTAGTCATACCAAGGTGAAATCAGCAGTAAACCATTCCATATCAGGCAATATCTGTAGTCATACCAAGGTGAAATCAGCAGTAAACCTTTCCATATCAGGCAATATCGGTAGTCATTATACTAAGGTGAAATCAGCAGTAAACCTTTACATATCAGGCATTATCAGTAGTCATTATACTAAGGTGAAATCAGCAGTAAACCTTTCCATATCAGGCAATATCAGTAGTCATACCAAGGTGAAATCAGCAGTAAACCTTTCCATATCAGGCAATATCGGTAGTCATACCAAGGTGAAATCAGCAGTAAACCTTTCCATATCAGGCAATATCAGTAGTCACAACAAAGTGAAATCAGCAGTAAACCTTTCCAAATCAGGCAATATCAGTAGTCATACCAAGGTGAAATATCCTCAGCTTATGATCATACAATTTCAATAAGTAAATGTTTGTTGTATTGCATTATAAACACTAAGTCATATTCATTGTTATCACTGATATTTTCAATTGCTTCAAGAAAGAAAAAAACATTATCATACATGAAAAGAAAAGCGTTTTTCATAGAAACTTACATAGGCAAAGGTACACCTGTTGTTAAATAAGAATGTATGCATACTACATGATACATATTTATGACTTTCTTAAAACCACAAGCATGAAATATGTGCTCTTGGCCAGAAAGTGAGACACAAAAACATTTAAATGCCTGTTGTAAACTATCAAAATATTTACAAGTTTGCAATAAGTGTCAGCTATAATCAGAATTCTTTGAAAACTGTCATACTCTTTCCAGGAATAACTAATGTATTAATGTGCATATTTTTTTCCCTAAACAACAAACACTTGTGTATAAACCAGAGAGATCATAAGGAAAATTTATAACAATTACTAAACAATTTATAGAGGGAAATCAAGTGACCAAATCCTGATGTACATAAAGATTGACTTCCTAAATAATTTAAATAAATTTTCCCTAAATAAAGGAATAATAATTAAAGACAAGAGAAGAATACACAAACTTAAATATAAAGTTACATTGAATAATTTTGAAATACAGTACAGCCAATGCGGAACGAACATATTTCGCGATCGGCGGCAGCAAGGCGCAACGAGTCGATGCCGAGGCGCCCGTTGAAGCCGCGTCAGTATGCATTTCGCCGCGAAGCTTTGCATCTGTCCGCTGAGACATGCCGTGGCAAGCCGCAATCCGCGACATGACGCCGAATCCATGCGCATCTTCAAATCAAAATCTTTTTTAAATGATTAGTTAGTCAAAGAAATTTAAAAGAACAATTATAATAATATTTAAAATCATAATTAATTTAATGTGCGCCGATTCAAAATAGATAAACTAGTTAAATAAAAAGCATCCTGTTGTTTTGTTTTTAGTGATTGCATTCCCGTTTCTAAAAAAACTGCTGTCATTCGTATAGAAATAAGTATTATTTTAAAAGAATGCAAATAAAAAAAATCTAATTTATAAAAACAAAATACGATTATCACGGGCATGTATTAATAAAATTCCAATAATCATTTGCCATTGTCATTTTTAGAATTGGCTAAAGTACTTTAAGTTACATTGTGTGCGTTTATTGCGCCGTATGATTATTGTCTTTATATTAAACGATCAACAAACATATTTGTTTTGGGTTTAATTTTACGACAACATGTATTAGCATATAAGCATATTTAATGTGTCTCGCCAAGTTAGTTTGTTTCCCGCCCGTAGTGTATGTATTTCACACATAAATGTCACGTAATTATGTTTTGGCACATACCAGTGGTCAAGACTTTAGCAGTTGGTGGATTTATAATTGCTTGTTGTTTTTGCTATTATATTTTAGCTGAGACAATTAGCAGTTTGAAGCCACATGAATAACCAACACTTTATTGTTGTTTTGTTAATTATCAGCCTATTATAACTATTGTTTGACTATGGGTATATGAAGTAGTTTCATTTTGTTTATATTATACAGTTGATATCGCTAATCATAATACCCGATAATCCCGTATATTCCAGTTTTAAAGCAAATTCCGGTAAATATTTACGATAAAAGTGCTCAAGACACACACACATTCGCAATTGACATGACGCCTTATCTATGATCGATCCGCCCACTAGAATTGATCCACCAATCAGCGATCGATTAATCGGGCGCACTCGTTAGCAACGACCTGTCCGCCATTTTCTAGACAAGCTACATGTTTAGGTTCACTTTTATTCCAACGAGTTTCTTTTGTTTTCCTCTTTAAAAAAAACGATTAAAATGGTTAAACGGTGTCAATGGGGATTATGTAACTCGGACAATCGATATCCTGACAGATTAGTTGGTGACATTGAATTTATTTCGTTTCCAAAGCTGAAAAAAGATCTTGAGAAGTGTAAGAGATGGATATATTACTCTGATAGTAATGCACTTAATTGACATCATACACGTTATTTGAAGGTGACATGTGATATATTATCTTATTAACGGTATCTACACATTTGCAGTCATGTGGAGTCACCAATAAACGCTTTTAATCCACACTAGGAGCTCGAATGCCTAGATCTCATTTTTTAAACGAGTTTCGTTTATTTTGTTCGGATTAAAATACGGAAATGAAATATGGCAAAAACGGTGTAAAAAGGGTTAATGCAACTCTGACATTTGGTATCCAGAAAGATAAGTTAGATGAATTAAATTTATACCATTTCCAACGCGGCAATGTGGTCTTGACAAGAGCGAGTGGAAGCTTCAAGAATTACCGAGATCCCCTTTATAGAACATTAATTTATTTCACAAACTTGAAATGTCATATAAGCAATAACTAAGCATTATTAAGTATGTATTATGTCATGTGTGCATGTAAAATAATTGAGAATTTTGGTACCCAATTCGTGTAACTTTACGAAATCCCCGTTAAAAATCGCGTTTCTGTGTGTGTCAGAAACAAGTGAAAACCATTTTGTTATTATTTTGATAAAGACGTATCGATAAATGCTATCGTAAAAGAGTTATTATTACTGATATTAGTTTACCAATAAATGCGGTAACTTCGGGGAAGTCGGTACCTGCGCGAGCGTCTGATATTGGTAGCCTTATTAATTTATAATAGCCTGACCGTATTCCATTTCTTACAACGCTAATTTATATCAGACAATGTCCAAACTTACTGTGTTGTTTTTGCGCTTTAAATTATAGTGATTGATAAATGTCCGATAAGCAATGTTTGATATGATTAATATCACTTTTATACGCAATAACATGTGGGATTGAGGTACCCACCCGGCGTCAGAAAGCGCGTAAAAATTCACCGAATTCCCAGTTATAAAGCGCTATTTCGTGTCAAATACACGGGTAGGGGGGAATGTTTCGGTAATAATTTTGTTAATAACACGGGTAAATACCGGTGAAGTGTTAATTTATTGCAAATACCACCATTACACGTAATAACGGGTTCGATTTCGGTAAGCGCGCCAGCATTTGAGAGCGTGTTTAATGTACCGATTTACCCGTTATAAATAGCTGATGTTCTCTTTAATCGTATATTTTTTGCATTTGCAGAATAACTTAATGGCATCAACCCCTTTACAAGTGTAATATGGTGTTAAACAAGTCCATAAAATCATCCGGAATATCGCGTAAATCTATATGCAGTCTATAGGCAAAGAAGCCATTTTGGTGTTAGCTTGTCTAGGTTTTCTTCCCGCTGAGCCACGTGATGTAGTGGGCGGAGCGATCACTGATAAGGCGTCATGTCAATTATTCTTAAGTATCAAATACATTTTGGCACTTGTTACTATTTAAAGATGTGATGAAATAACGTCCAATTGGGGCGGGTTTTTTTTCCACTGAACACGCATAAATCGCCTCACGTGATGT